>NW_024871593.1:0-27902 GCF_019054845.1 Dipodomys spectabilis | reverse complement strand
CCTTCCTTCCTTCCCTCCCTCCTCCCCCCTCCCTCCCTCCTTCCTTCCTTTTCCTTCCCTCCTTCCTTTCTTCCTCTTTCCTCTTCCTTCCTTGAACTTGGCATGGAGTTGGGACAGCCACAGAAGCCGCTTCCATTTGGAGACAGGAAGAACCGAAGCAGGCGTGGAGCTGGAGTGGGCAGCTGTGAAGGCTGCCAGCCTGCAGCGGGGCCTCTGACGCATCTCCTCTGGGAGAAGCCCTGCCGCCGTCCTTCCGGCCTCTGCGGCCTCCCCTGGGCTGAGCCCAGAAGGGTGGAGCACCGCTGAGCCGTGGGGCCCGTGGGAAGATGGGGACCCAGGCTTATTTGAAGTCGGTCTTATTTTAGCCCAAGCTCTGGGATTCTTTTGCAATAAGCCTCCCTTTAAGATGTAAGCTTTTTTCATTTTTTTCCCGGAAGCTGCAGGCACCCTGAGCCCGCCCAGATGTCTGGGCCGGGAGCTTGGCTTGCCTCCGCAGGCCCGGCGTGGCTGGCACTCAAGCCGGCCGCTCCCTCCAGGCTGCGGGCGCTCTGCCTGCATCTTGCCCGCCCCCGGAGCTGCGTGTCTCCTTGTTCAAAGGCTTGCCGGCCCTGTGTCCGGCTGGCTGCAGCCGTCAGTGTCATCTGGGACGCCTCTGTCCCCTGGGGTCCCCACACAGTCTAGCCACTTGTTTCCTGAGCTTCTGAGCCTCACGGACTGACTCGGGAGCTAAGACACGAGTGCAGCGGCCTTCCTCTGTGTTTACAGAGGTGAGGTTCAGTGGCTGTGTGTACATGTACATGTACAATGGATATGTGTGTGGGGTGTGTATGTGTGTGCACGCACGCATATTGATACAAGTAAATACAGGCACACATACATGCCTACATTTACGTTAGAATTTGTGACTGTAATCTATAGCTCTGAATGTAAAAATCAAGATCCACACGATTGTATACGGTTTGTACTTTCTGACCTGTCACAGCACTTTAATAACCTTGGCAAGTGTTGCCCGGCTCCCCGTGGCTGGGACCTGCAGGCCACGCAGACGCCGGTCCAATGCCAGTGCCGTGGCTGTTCACACGCCTGCAGACACTGAGACGGAGGGAAGCAAAGGGGCACGTGAGCCTGCGCGCGGCCCGTGCCCCCGGGACCCACGCTGCGCGGGACAGCCCCAGCCCCGGAGGCGCCTGCGCGGCCCGTGCCCCCGGGACCCACGCTGCGCGGGACAGCCCCAGCCCCGGAGGCGCCTGCTCAGACCAGTATCATTTTGTGTGCTCATTTTCTCACACTCCTCACAATGCCACGGCAACGGACACGACTCATGCGTGGAAGTCAGCGGGTGTTATCGCCGGCGTCGAGACGATGAGCCAGGCGATGGAGGCAGCCGGTGCTGTGGGCCGGCGGCCACGCCCAGGCCCTGGCCCCTGGGAATCACCCTCGTGGGGACCCTGAGCTCGGCCTCGGGAGCTCTGAGCAGATCCACTCTCTGGACCGCCCCACGGGCTCTGTGAACCCCGAGGGCACCCGCGGCGCTACGCGCAGTAAATGAAGGGATTGTGCTTATTATCGTTATTTTCAATATAACGTACTTCATTAGGAGCTCGTAGGATTGCTTCTGCCGGCTTGCTTCACGCAGGTCTCAAGGCATTCACGACAGGCTCTCGCGGCCACGTGTTCGAGCCCCAGGGCTCATCACAGAAGGACCACGCTGAGAACGGGTGTGCAGTTATTGTACAAAATGAATTTTCAATCTCTTGTAGAATTAAAAGGATTTTTCACAAGGGGCTGTCAAGTAGGAAAAGGGAAATTTAAATCCCAGCTGGTCGGGAGGATTACACAGTCCAATGCCAGCCTGGGCCAGAACGTAAGACTCGATCTGAAAAACAAAGCAAAAAGGGCTCGAGGGGTAGAGAATTTGCCTAGCAAATTTGAGGCCTTGAGTTCAAACCCTAGAACCACAAAAGAAAAGAGAAAAAGAATTACGGGCCAAAGAGTATACTATCGATGGAGTTTGTGCAATATCATGGCCTCAATACTGAAATTGATGGATCTTATACATTAGCATATAATGGGGTGGGAATCCACAGGCAGAAACTGACTTGGTTTGGGGCCAAGGGTGGGCTGTGTAGGAAGGAGTAAAATAGAGCCAAGCGAAATAAGAAAACAGCACCAAAAAGACAGCCAAGAAAACAAATTGCGCATATGGTGACAGATTTGAGCATGTACGTATCATCCACACATGATGTTGTTCATGTCGTTAAATTCAGTTTCAACCCAAGTCTGTGGTTGGACGGGTGCTCAGAGTGTGAATCACCCCCAAATCTAGCACCCCAGAATTCGTGTGTGAGGAACGTAACCCCGGAAACCGCATGCACTCATGCTGAGCTCACGGGGTTTCTGCCTTTGTGCATGGTTCCAGGCAATTGGAAAAAAGGACCTGGAGTCATGTTCAGTGGAACAGCATCAGCCAAGCAGGCAAGCTGACCGAGCCCGAAGCCCTGGGTTCAAGCACTTGCACTGGCATCTGAATGATAGCTGGGTCCTGGTAGCTCCTGCCTGTCATCCTAGCTGCTCAGGAAGTTGAAGGTCACAGTTTCAAGCCAGCTGGGACAGAAAAGCCTACGAGACTCCATTTCCATCTAACGATCAAAATGCTGGACTGGAGGTAAGGCTCAAGTGGTAGAGTACCAGCTGTGAGCAAGCAAGCTGAACGTGGGTATGAAGCCCTGAGTTCAAGTCCCAATACTGGCATAAAAAGCAGGGTGGGGGAGGTATGTTCCTGGGCCCACCACGTGATTACGTCCCCCGAGGCCTTTGCCAGATACAGAAGTTGAGCTTGACCGGGCGCCGGCGGCTCACGCCTGTCATCCTAGCTACTCAGGAGGCTGAGATCTGAGGATTGAAGTTCAAAGACAGCCCGGACAGGAAAGTCCATGAAACTCTTATCTCCAGTAAACCACCGGAAAACCGGAAGTGGCGCTGTAGATCAAGTGGTAGAGTGCTAGCTTGAGCTGAAGAGCTGAGGGACAGCACCCAGGGCCAGAGTTCAAGCCCCACGACCGACAAAAAAAAATAAAGAAATTGAGCTTGGGTTTCCCAGCCTCCAGAACTGACAGAACATAACTGTTGGATCATTACAAATTAATGACCCATGCTTCAAGTTTTCTGCTATTCCAGCACAGAACAGCCGTGACAATTGGAGACACTATCACCAATTTACGACACAGGTCTGGGGTCATGCATGTCAGTTTGTGGTGTTGTCTGGGGTATGGTGGGGTCCACATGCCTTCCCTCAGCTGGCTGGTGGCAGAGGCCAGCTGTGGGGAATACACGTCTTCCACGGGAACCTCCACACGACTGCTTGAGCTTCCCCACGCCATGGCCTCTGGGTTCCAAAGAGAAACACTCCAAGTGGCAAAGGTGGAGCTGGGTGGGTGGGCTAGTGTCCATCACATTCTTTTGTTCAAATGACCACAGGTTCAGCTCTTAACAAGGAAGAGGCAGGGCCCGATAGGTAGTGTAGTGCCCGTCTAGGAAGACACAGACGGGGGCCACAGTCTGGGGCCTTGCTCCTCTCAACAGAGGCTGAACCTTGGGTTCATTGAGTTTGGGATCTGGAAGGGACTTACATTAGTAATGGGAAAACTGAGGCCCAGAGATGAAAGCAAAAATCATCACACAGCAGCATAGAGTGGCATGAGCCAAGTCTTCGGCTAAAATACCAGGCTTACCCCTTCTCCATTCTTGACCAATCAGCCAGTCTGTCTGTCCTTGCTCAGGCAGCACGTATGTCCATCACTCCACATGCATCTATCCACCCCTCCATCCACCCATCCACCCATCACCCATCCCTCCATCCCTCCATCCATCCCCCTTTATCCATCCACCCATTCATCCATCTATCATCTGCCCACCCATTTATCCATCCACACATACACATCCATTCATCCACCCATCCACCTATCATCAAACTATCCATCCACACACCTATCTGTCCATCCACTCATCACCCATCCACCCACTCATCTATCCATCCATCCATCTATCCATATACACATACACATACATCCATCCACCCACCCTTTATCCATCCACCTACCCGTCCATCATCCATCCATCCACTCATCCTCTCATCCATCCATCTTCCATCCACCCATGCACCCACTCATCTATCCATCCGCACATCCCTCCATCTGTCCATCCATCCACCCATTCATCCATCTACCCACCCATACACCTGGCAGTGGGCCGGGCCAGGGGATGGGACGGTTAGAGGCCTCCAGGGGCCTGGGCTTCCTGCCGCTTGAGTTCTGTCTCTTGTCTTTGTCCCCCAGCGCCCCACCAAGCATCACGGCCGGGCCCTTCCATAGGACACACCTCTTTTCAAAATCTCACAGCTGCTGAGCGCCAGTCCCCACAGGGGACTCGAGAGACACAGCCAGCAGCCCGCAGTCGCGGCAGCAGGTGGTGCAGGGCTCGCCAGGTGGCCTCCGGTGGGACCAGGAGCTGGGACGACCCAGCTGCGACCTGGGGAGGGGGAAGGGGGCCCGTGCGGCGTCAGGGAGGGACGATGGGGCCCTGCTGGACTGGGGTGGGCTTGTGGTTCATGAGGCCACACATTGGGGTGTAAGGCCCAACTGGCCCCCAATGCGGGGAAGAACTTCATTCTTCAGACCTTTCCCCCAAGATCTTGTCCTGCTGAGAGGTGACTGCACCCCGGTGCCTGGGCCCCCGGAAGCAAATTGTGAGCGGCCTCGGATGGAGATCGCCCCAGCTCCCCTTCCCGCATTTTGGTGGTGAATGGAAGATAAGAGGCCCACAGACTTTTGTGTCTGGCTGGCTTTGAACTGTGTTCCTCAGAGCTCAGCCTCCTGAGCAGCTAGGATTGCGGGTGCCCAGCTCCCATGGGAAATTCTAACTGTAGCCTGGTCCTGGTTATGTAAACGAAGTCCAGCCTCTCCCTCCAGCTGCGAATCCGTTTTGAGAGAACAATGTGGTGACCCTGTGTGCGCCCTCCACTAAATTAAACCCGTGAAAGGATTCATTTAAAAACCAAGGTTCTTTTTTTTTTCTTTTTTTTAATGTAACATGCTGACTAAAATGTCGCTCCTGAAAGAAATGAAGCGTGGAGGCCAGAAAGGCGCAGTGTGCAGATGTGGGCAAAGGCAAATCACGGGCCTGCGCGGAGAAGCTGCCAGGTCCTCCCTCCCCAGGGCCCCCACAGCTGGACGCTGCTGGGCAGGCTGCAGGGCGGGCGGGCGGGCGGGCAGGAGGGGCGGGCGGGCGGGCGGGCAGGAGGGGCGGGCGGGCAGGAGGGGCGGGCGGGCGGGCGGGCAGGAGGGGCGGGCGGGCAGGAGGGGCGGGCGGGCGGGCGGGCAGGAGGGGCGGGCGGGCGGGCAAGGGTCCCACACATCTGAGACTTTGTCCCGAGCTGGCGGCAGGACCCCCGAGACTCCTGCCGGGGCTCATGCACGGAGGTGAGGGCTGCGGGGCTGCATCGCCCTGCGCATTTCCTTTAAGATGTCGAATCGCAGCGCTCCCTCCATGTGGGCGATGTCGCCTCCTCACGCCCTTGACCTGCAGGGCCTGGCTGATGTGTGAGAGAGACGGACGGACGGACGGACAGACGGACTGACGGACAGACAGACACATGAAGAGATGACGATAGTGACGACGATGGTGGTGGTGGTAGTGATGGCGGTCATGATGACAGTGTGGCGAAGACGAGGTGAAGATGGGGAAGATGATGGCAGGAACGTGGTGAGGACGGCAGGGTGCTGCTCCTCCTGGCCATCCATGCTGCTCCTCACCGGACTCCATGCTGCTCCTCACCGGACTCCATGCTGCTCCTCACCAGCCATCCATGCTGCTCCTCACCAGCCATCCATGCTGCTCCTCACCAGCCATCCATGCTGCTCCTCACCGGCCATCCATGCTGCTCCTCACCAGCCATCCATGCTGCTCCTCACCAGCCATCCATGCTGCTCCTCCTGGCCATCCATGCTGCTCCTCACCAGCCATCCATGCTGCTCCTCACCGGCCATCCATGCTGCTCCTCACCAGCCATCCATGCTGCTCCTCCTGGCCATCCATGCTGCTCCTCCTGGCCATCCATGCTGCTCCTCCTGGCCATCCATGCTGCTCCTCCTGGCCATCCATGCTGCTCCTCACCGGCCATCCATGCTGCTCCTCCTGGCCATCCATGCTGCTCCTCCTGGCCATCCATGCTGCTCCTCACCGGACTCCATGCTGCTCCTCACCAGCCATCCATGCTGCTCCTCACCGGCCATCCATGCTGCTCCTCACCGGCCATCCATGCTGCTCCTCCTGGCCATCCATGCTGCTCCTCCTGGCCATCCATGCTGCTCCTCACCGGCCATCCATGCTGCTCCTCCTGGCCATCCATGCTGCTCCTCACCGGACTCCATGCTGCTCCTCACCAGCCATCCATGCTGCTCCTCACCGGCCATCCATGCTGCTCCTCCTGGCCATCCATGCTGCTCCTCACCGGACTCCATGCTGCTCCTCATCAGCCATCCATGCTGCTCCTCACCGGCCATCCATGCTGCTCCTCACCAGCCATCCATGCTGCTCCTCACCGGCCATCCATGCTGCTCCTCCTGGCCATCCATGCTGCTCCTCACCGGACTCCATGCTGCTCCTCACCGGCCATCCATGCTGCTCCTCACCGGCCATCCATGCTGCTCCTCACCGGACTCCATGCTGCTCCTCACCGGACTCCATGCTGCTCCTCACCGGCCATCCATGCTGCTCCTCACCGGCCATCCATGCTGCTCCTCACCGGACTCCATGCTGCTCCTCACCAGCCATCCATGCTGCTCCTCACCGGACTCCATGCTGCTCCTCACCGGACTCCATGCTGCTCCTCACCGGACTCCATGCTGCTCCTCACCAGCCATCCATGCTGCTCCTCACCGGACTCCATGCTGCTCCTCACCAGCCATCCATGCTGCTCCTCACCGGACTCCATGCTGCTCCTCACCAGCCATCCATGCTGCTCCTCACCGGACTCCATGCTGCTCCTCACCGGACTCCATGCTGCTCCTCACCGGACTCCATGCTGCTCCTCACCGGACCTCTGCGGCGAGTGTAACGTGTCCAGCTGTGCTCCAAGTGCAATAACCTCAGACGTGACAGACACAGAGGCTCCTGGATTCAGTGGCTGGCCGGGGTCCCCCAGCAAGAAAGAGGAGCGGGGAAGATCAACCCAAGCGCCATGGCGGGCTGTGCCCGCTTTCACCCAGCTCTGAGCCCAGCCTGTGACACACGCCTGCCTGTGCACACTCCTGCCTGTGCACACTCCTGCCTGTGACACACGCCTGCCTGTGCACACTCCTGCCTGTGACACACGCCTGCCTGTGCACACTCCTGCCTGTGCACACTCCTGCCTGTGACACACTCCTGCCTGTGCACACTCCTGCCTGTGACACACTCCTGCCTGTGCACACTCTTGCCTGTGACACACTCCTGCCTGTGACACACGCCTGCCTGTGCACACTCCTGCCTGTGACACACTCCTGCCTGTGCACACTCTTGCCTGTGACACACTCTTGCCTGTGACACACGCCTGCCTGTGCACACTCCTGCCTGTGACACACGCCTGCCTGTGCACACTCCTGCCTGTGTACACTCCTGCCTGTGACACACTCCTGCCTGTGCACACTCCTGCCTGTGACACACTCCTGCCTGTGCACACTCTTGCCTGTGACACACTCCTGCCTGTGACACACGCCTGCCTGTGCACACTCCTGCCTGTGACACACTCCTGCCTGTGCACACTCTTGCCTGTGACACACTCTTGCCTGTGACACACGCCTGCCTGTGCACACTCCTGCCTGTGACAAACGCCAGCCTGTGACACACTCCTGCCTGTGTATACTCCTGCCTGTGACACACTCCTGCCTGTGACACACTCCTGCCTATGACACACTCCTGCCTGTGACACACGCCTGCCTGTGACACACGCCTGCCTGTGACACACTCCTGCCTGTGACACACTCCTGCCTGTGCACACTCCTGCCTGTGACACACTCCTGCCTGTGACACACTCCTGCCTGTGACACACGCCTGCCTGTGACACACTCCTGCCTGTGACACACTCCTGCCTGTGTACACTCCTGCCTGTGCACACTCCTGCCTGTGACACACTCCTGCCTGTGACACACACCTGCCTGTGACACACTCCTGCCTGTGCACACTCCTGCCTGTGTACACTCCTGCCTGTGCACACTCCTGCCTGTGCACACTCCTGCCTGTGACACACGCCTGCCTGTGCACACTCCTGCCTGTGACACACGCATGCCTGTGACACACTCCTGCCTGTGACACACGCCTGCCTGTGCACACTCCTGCCTGTGACACACGCCTACCTGTGCACACTCCTGCCTGTGCACAGTCCTGCCTGACACACGCTTGCCTGTGCACACTCCTGCCTGTGACACACTCCTGCCTGTGTACACTCCTGCCTGTGACACACGCCTACCTGTGCACACTCCTGCCTGTGCACACTCCTGCCTGTGCACACTCCTGCCTGTGCACACTCCTGCCTGTGACACACGCCTGCCTGTGCACACTCCTGCCTGTGACACACTCCTGCCTGTGACACACGCCTGCCTGTGACACACTCATGCCTGTGCACACTCCTGCCTGTGACACACTCCTGCCTGTGACACACTCCTGCCTGTGACACACTCATGCCTGTGCACACTCCTGCCTGTGACACACTCCTGCCTGTGACACAAGCATGCCTGTGCACACTCCTGCCTGTGACACACTCCTGCCTGTGACACACTCCTGCCTGTGACACACGCCTGCCTGTGACACACTCCTGCCTGTGACACACTCTTGCCTGTGACACACGCCTGCCTGTGACACACTCCTGCCTGTGACACACTCCTGCCTGTGCACACTCCTGCCTGTGCACACTCCTGCCTGTGACACATTCCTGCCTGTGACATGCCTGCCTGTGCACATTCCTGCCTGTGACACATTCCTGCCTGTGACATGCCTGCCTGTGACACACTCCTGCCTGTGACACACTCCTGCCTGTGACACACGCCTGCCTGTGACACACTCCTGCCTGTGACACACTCCTGCCTGTGCACACTCCTGCCTGTGACACACACCTGCCTGTGCACACTCCTGCCTGTGCACACTCCTGCCTGTGACACACTCCTGCCTGTGACACATTCCTGCCTGTGACACACGCCTGCCTGTGACACACTCCTGCCTGTGACACACTCTTGCCTGTGACACATTCCTGCCTGTGCACACTCCTGCCTGTGACACACTCCTGCCTGTGACACACTCTTGCCTGTGTACACACTCCTGCCTGTGACACACGCCTGCCTGTGACACACGCCTGCCTGTGACACACTCCTGCCTGTGACACACTCCTGCCTGTGCACACTCCTGCCTGTGACACACTCCTGCCTGTGACACACGCCTGCCTGTGCACACTCCTGCTTGTGCACACTCCTGCCTGTGCACACTCCTGCCTGTGACACACTCCTGCCTGTGACACATTCCTGCCTGTGACACACTCCTGCCTGTGCACACTCCTGCCTGTGACACACTCCTGCCTGTGCACACTCCTGCCTGTGACACACTCCTGCCTGTGCACACTCCTGCCTATGACACACTCCTGCCTGTGCACACTCCTGCCTGTGACACACTCCTGCCTGTGACACACACCTGCCTGTGCACACTCCTGCCTGTGACACACGCCTGCCTGTGACACACGCCTGCCTGTGACACACTCCTGCCTGTGACACACTCCTGCCTGTGTACACTCCTGCCTGTGCACACTCCTGCCTGTGACACACGCCTGCCTGTGACACACTCCTGCCTGTGACACACTCCTGCCTGTGTAAACTCCTGCCTGTGCACACTCCTGCCTGTGCACACTCCTGCCTGTGACACACTCCTGCCTGTGACACACACCTGCCTGTGACACACTCCTGCCTGTGACACACTCCTGGCTGTGACACACTCCTGCCTGTGACACACGCCTGCCTGTGACACACGCCTACCTGTGCATTCCTACCTGTGCACACTCCTGCCTGTGCACACTCCTGCCTGTGACACACTCCAGCCTGTGCACACTCCTGCCTGTGACATACGCCTGCCTGTGACACACTCCTGCCTGTGACACACGCCTGCCTGTGACACACTCCTGCCTGTGACACACGCCTGCCTGTGCACACTCATGCCTCTGACACACTCCTGCCTGTGCACACTCCTGCCTGTGACACACTCCTGCCTGTGACATGCCTGCCTGTGCACACTCCTGCCTGTGCACACTCCTGCCTGTGACACATTCCTGCCTGTGACATGCCTGCCTGTGCACACTCCTGCCTGTGCACACTCCTGCCTGGGAGAGGGAGAGAGAGAGAGAGAGAGAGGGAGAGAGAGAGGGAGAGAAGGAGAGAGAGAGGGAGAGAGAGAGGGAGAGAGAGAGAGGGAGAGGGAGAGGGAGGGAGGGAGAGAGAGAGAGGGAGAGAGAGGGAGGGATGGAGGGAGGGAGGGAGGGAGGGAGGGAGGGAGGGAGGGAGGGAGGGAGGGAGGGAGGGAGGGAGAGCACTTAGCAGTTTGTGGTCAGACAGTTGGAGGTGGGCGGGTGGAGTTGGTCGCAGGGGAGGGCGGGGCAGGGTTTGCTGGAGGAAGGAAACAAAGACCACACCCAACCACCCACCCTCCATCCCCGCAGGAAGTGGCTCTGCTCCCGCCTGGTGTGAACAGAGAAAGGAGGCCAGGCCTGGGCCGGGTGTCCCAGCATGCCCTGGTGCAAGGAGGGGGGGACCTCCCAGCATGCCCTGCTGCGAGGAGGGGGGTGTCCCAGCATGCGCTGGTGCGAGGAGGGGGGACCTCCCAGCATGCCCTGCTGCGAGGAGGGGGGACGTCCCAGCATGCCCTGCTGCGAGGAGGGGGGACGTCCCAGCATGCCCTGGTGTGAGGAGGGGGGACGTCCCAGCATGCTCTGGTGCGAGGAGGGGGGGCGTCCCAGCATGCCCTGCTGCGAGGAGGGGGGACGTCCCAGCATGCCCTGCTGCGAGGAGGGGGGACGTCCCAGCATGCCCTGCTGCGAGGAGGGGGGACGTCCCAGCATGCCCTGGTGCGAGGAGGGGGGACGTCCCAGCATGCTCTGGTGCGAGGAGGGGGGGCGTCCCAGCATGCCCTGGTGCGAGGAGGGGGGGCGTCCCAGCATGCCCTGGTGTGAGGAAGGGGGACGTCCAAGCATGCCTTGGTGTGAGGAGGGGGGACGTCCAAGCATGCCCTGGTGTGAGGAGGGGGGGCGTCCCAGCATGCTCTGGTGTGAGGAGGGGGGGCGTCCCAGCATGCTCTGGTGCGAGGAGGGGGGACGTCCCAGCATGCTCTGGTGTGAGGAGGGGGGGCGTCCCAGCATGCTCTGCTGCGAGGAGGGGGGGCGTCCCAGCATGCTCTGCTGCGAGGAGGGGGGGCGTCCCAGCATGCTCTGGTGTGAGGATGGGGGGCGTCCCAGCATGCTCTGGTGTGAGGAGGGGGGGCGTCCCAGCATGCTCTGGTGTGAGGAGGGGGGGCGTCCCAGCATGCTCTGGTGCGAGGAGGGGGGGGACGTCCCAGCATGCTCTGGTGCGAGGAGGGGGGCGTCCCAGCATGCTCTGCTGCCAGGAGGGGGGGCGTCCCAGCATGCTCTGGTGCGAGGAGGGGGGGCGTCCCAGCATGCTCTGGTGCGAGGAGGGGGGGGCGTCCCAGCATGCTCTGGTGCGAGGAGGGGGGCGTCCCAGCATGCTCTGGTGTGAGGAGGGGGGGCGTCCCAGCATGCTCTGCTGCGAGGAGGGGGGGCGTCCCAGCATGCTCTGGTGTGAGGAGGGGGATGCTGGATGTCTTGGTGGAGGGGACAGGGGAGCGGAGGCCGCGGCCGGGTCCCAGTGCGGCGGGCACACACCTGGACTGGGAGGACTGGCCTGAGGCGGCGGGAGGGAGTGGAGGAGGAGCCCACGCCGGTGGGGCGGCCGCTCACCAAATCCTGTCCCAGGGCAGGGCAGAGGCCAGGCGGAGAGGGGCTCCCTCCAGGACCTTCCCACCACACACTCGGACGCCTTCCCTCCCCATGCCAACCCCGGCAGCCGGCCTGGCGGAGGTGGCCTGGCACCAGGGCGGCTCCCAGCCCCCGCCAGCCTCTCCGCCCCCCGCGCCTCCTCCAGGCTGGCTTCCCCATGGCAGCTGCGCCAGGCTCAGGAAGCCAGGCCTGGTTTCCCAGCTTCCTGCTCCAGCCACCACCGAGCCCCACGGTCCCTCCCAGGAGACGGGCTGCGGATGAACCTGCACGCACTCGTTGTCAACCACAGAGATTTCTTTGGCGTGATTTGGGGGCAGAGCTCCCCAGCCCAGCTGTGGGGGTCGGCCAGGGCCGCGCCATGCTTTGGCAGGAACCAAAATTGCTTCTCCCGGGGGCGGGGCTGGCTCTCATGGCGATCCTGGGCCCATGACCTGCACCAGGAGGCAGGTGGACCCTGAGCATCTGCGGAGGCCAGGGCCAGGCCCTCAGCCCTTGGCCTGAGCATCTGGGACCCTAGGGCGGTGCTTTGTCTGGACTGCAGGGAGTGGGGAGAGGGCAGCCCAGACCACAGAGCTGCGGAGGGCCAGGGCCGCCCGCCCCTGCGGGGCTGAGTGTCCTCTTCACAGGCCTGCAGCTGGCTCCCAGAAGCATGCTTGTTCAAATAAGCTCAGCACAGCGCGTTGGCTCACAGCAGATGTACCCATCCTGGTTCAAAGGCACTCACTGCGCGGGACGCGGCCGGGCTGGGAGGGAGATGGGGGACACGGGGCCCAGAGCGTGGGTCCTGAGACCCGGCTTGGGGTGGGGGAGCAGCAATGTTAATTTGGGGTTCCACCGGGCACCCCATCCACATCTGCTTTCAGCTTGTGCTTGGAGAATAGGCTGTGGAGCACCCGCAAAATGCTCTTCGTGTCCTTGTTCACAATGTCTGAGGGCCGGGGGCAGGACAGAGCCCAGTCAGCAAGGGTGACCCCCGGGCCACAGTCCTGGGGCCCCCCACCCCATGCCCTTCTGCCCCTCCCCCCACACCATTGCAACTCTTTCTCCTGGTCTGACTGGTGGGGACCTCTGTCCCCAGGACAGCCCCTGCCCCCCACGCGGGGGCAGCCGCAGCGCCCCCGAGAGGAGGCCTGACACCACAGGAGGATTCCTCCTCCTCCTCCTCCTCTACCTGCCTCTACCAAGGCCGCCCCCCCCCCCCCACACACAGAAGGGCTCCTCACCCTCGGGGCTGATGGGGTAGCCCAGCAGGCCTTGGTCCCTCAGCAGCTCCAATGCCAGGGTAACGTTGTGTAACTGCAAGGACAAGGTTTATCCATGTGAGCCTGGACGCCAGACCACCTGCTGCCCCTCATAACCTTTAATCCGCCCAAGGTTGGAGTCCCTGAGCAGCAGCGGGCGAGCAAGGGCCGTCCAGCCTCTCATCAGAGGCCGGTTAGCCCTAGTCCCGCTCAGAACACACAGGACCCAGGAGGGCCTCTGCCAACAGCCGCCGTCACCAAGGAGGTGCGCAGGGGCCCGGGAAGCTCCTGGGCGAGTCTGTCAGGTGAAGGGAGCTCACCAGGGAAAGAAGCCAGGGCTGGGGTTGTGGAGACTCCTCCATGGCACTGGTCTCCATCAGCAAAGCAAGGGAAACTGAGGCCGAGGAGGGCCGAAGGACCCACCTGCAGCCACAGACAGTGCTGCGTGGCTCATGCCTGGAACCCCGGCTGCTCAGGAGACTGAGATCAAAACCAACCTGCAGCCACAGACAGTGCTGCTTGGCTCATGCCTGGAACCCTGGCTGCTCAGGACACTGAGGTCTAAGGATTGCAGGTCAAAACCAACCTGGGCAGCAAAGTCTGTGAGACTCGTTTCTCCAATTTACCATCAAAGGGCCAGGGGTAGAGATAATGGCTCAAGTGGTGGCGTGCTAGCCTGAGTGACAAAGCTCAGGGACAGCATCCCAGCCCTGAGTTCAAACCCCAAGACTGCTCCCCTCAAAGAAAGAAAGAGCCAGAATCTGGGCCCGTGTCACTTGAACCTTGGCCAGGCAGGCTGGAGGCCAGGGAAGCCGCCCTGGCCTGGAGGCTGGAGCAGCCTGTATACCAGCCAGAGCCCAGGCCTGCTCTCCCCCAAGCAGGGGCGGCTAGGGCAGTGCCAGCCCAGCCTGCCCCGTCACCCCAGCCCCGCTGCCGTGAGAGGTAGGCCAGTTCCCAGCTTGGTGGACACGGAGTGAGCAAAGCCGAGCGGATGCGGTCGTGGTGTGGCCCTGCCCAGGCTGCCTCCGGTCACTGCTGGGGCAGCGGGCAGGCAGAGCACGGGGGTCTGGGTGGCATGTGTGTGGGCCTCCACCCACATAGGTGACCTGACACAGTCACAGATCCTGGCCGGGTCTCAGGCTCCTCATCTGCACCGTGGGGCCAGCACATCTGGCTCTCCAGGCCCACGCTAGAGTGGGGCTGAGGACGGAACCCGCCCGGAGGCCAGGAGCAGAGCCTGGGAGCTCCTCGAGGGCCCAGAGCCCCCGAGAGGGAGGACAGGCGCGCGGAGGGCAGCCACGAGAGCACGGAGGGCAGCCACGGGCCGGGCCGGGCTGGGCCGTCCTCACCGGAGCCCGCAGAGGCCCATGGCTGGCAGTACCATGGCTCCCCAGCAGGGGTGCCCTTCTGGACGGTCCAGATCAAGCTTCTAGAAAGCTCTCAGACCGGTCAGTCTGGAGTGTGCCACTCCCAGTCCTCCCTGGAAAGTTCTAGGAGGCGAGGACCAGGTGCCGCTCTGGTCACCGTCGCAGCATAGACATTATTTGTGGTTGCAGAAGGAATGATTTGATGTCAGCCTGAGAGGGAAGGATGCAGACTCGGTTCCAACGCTCAGCCTTCCACAACCTCAGTGGGGACCAGGATGGCCAGGGGAGCGTGGTCCAGGGGGACGGCTGGGCTGAGCAGAGAGCCAGGGCCTGTGCTGCGGGCCCCTCGGGCCTGGCGCCGGCTGGTGGGCAGATCAAGGCTGCTCAGGAGTGTTCCCGAAGTCAGCTGACCGAAGGAGGGAGCCCCGGGAGCCCCTGGGGACTGATGTTTTGAAAACATGTTTTTTTAAGAAAATTCTGAGTTGAGCATCAGTGCCAGGAAGAGAGCAACTCCCCCCTGGGAACTGCTAGCGGTGACACTGAAAACCCGCAGCCGGCCTGCTGCCACACGCTTCTCCAGCGAAGCTCTCAGGAACCAAAGATCACCTCCCCAAAGAGCCCCCCATGCCCGAACGTCTGCCCCCGCCCCAGCACGGCCTCTTCTTCTGGGCACAGTCTGGGATGCTGAGCGGAGGAGCCATGGCCTCCAGCAGCTGAGGGAGGGAGGGAGGGGGGAGGGAAGGAGGGCAGCCTGAGACCCCTCACGTCCTCCCGGGAGAGATAATTGAATGTGGGAGGAAGCCGTGGTTCTGGCTCCACACACTTTGATTTCTGCAGAGGCAAGGATCCCTGTCCCTCCGTCCCTAACGCCTGTTCTTGAAATGAACGACAATCTCCCGTCACGAGTGCGGGCAAGCCGGGGCTGGAAATGAAAAATCCAATTTCCCAAGGCCTCTGTGGCAGGATCTCGCTCTAAGTGCCCTCCTCCTGCCAGCGCCTCCATAGAATGCCTTCCAGCCTCCAGAGGGTCTGCGCTGAGATTGCCCGGCCCCCGCCCCCAGCTCGGCCCGCTCAGCTGGGCGCTGGTTCTGACAGCGGTAGGTGTGCTCAGCAAGCTGGAGGAGCCCAGAGAGGCTAGAAGTTGGCACATCGGCGCCTGGCGTGGGCCCGAGGTTTGGGGCACACACTCCTGATGCCACCACACCCAAGGAACAAGGGTGGGGATGGGTGCTCTGTGAGTCTGGGTTTTGGGAGCCTTGTCTGAGAGGCTTCTCAGCCTGAGCTAGCCTTGATCTGGCAGCCTCCTTTTCTCAGACTCCCAAGTAGCTAGGATTGCAGGTGTGAGCCCAGAGGCCCAGCTCCCTCTCCTCTCTTAACCCCTCTCAGCTTCTGCTTCACCATCTTCCCAGGGGATATATGGAAGGTTAGATGGGAGCATGAATGGACAAATGGGAAGGGATGGATGAAAGCAACTGGGTGGGTGGGTGGGTGGAATCATGGGTGGACGCATGAATAGATGGATGGATATGTGCATGGATGCGTGGGTGCAGGGCTGCATGGGATGAATGGGTGGGTGGGTGGTGCATGGGTGGATGCGTGCATGCATGGGGGTGGGTGGATGCATGTGTGCATGGGTAGAGGGATGAATGCACGTATATGGATACTTGCATGGGTGGGTGGGTGAACGGTAGGTAGGTGGGTGAATGGACAGTTGGGTAGATAGGTAGGAGGTGGGTAGATGCATGCATACGTGGATAGAAGCCTATGTGGATGGATGGATGGGTGGGTGGGTGGATGAGAAAGGGGTGGGTAGATTGGTAGTTGGGTGGATAGTTGGTTGGATGGATGGATGGGTGGGTGGGTGAATGAGAAAGGGGTGGGTAGATTGGTAGTTGGGTGGATAGTTGGTTGGATGGATGGATGGGTGGGTGGGTGAATGAGTGAGGGGTGGGTGGATGGAAAGTTGGGTAGATAGTTGGGTGGATGGATGGATGGATGGGTGGGTAAATGAGTGGGGGGTGGGTAGATTGGTGGTTGGGTAGATAGTTGGTCGGGTGGATGGATAGATAGATGGATGGATGGGTGGGTGGGTGAATGAGTGGGGGGTGGATGGACAGTTGGAGATAGTTGGGTGGATGGGTGGGTGGATGAATGAGTGGTGGGTGGGTGGATAGTTGAGTAGTTGGATGGGTGGATGGGTAGGTAGGGGTGGGTGGATGGACAGTTGGGTAGATAGTTGGGTGGGTGGGTAGGAGGATGGACAGTTGGGTAGATAGTTGGGTGGGTGGGTGGGAGGATGGATGGGTGGATGGATGGGTGGATGGACAGTTGGGTAGATAGTTGGGCGGGTGGATGGATGGATGGGTGGATGGATGGGTGAGTGGGTGGATGAGTAGGGGGTGGGTGGATAGACAGCTGGGTAGATAGTTGGGTGGGTGGATGGGTGGGTGGGGGTGGGTGGATGGACAGCTGGGTAGATAGTTGGGTGGGTGGGTGGATGGATGGATGGGTGGATGGGTGAATGAGTGGGGGGTGGGTGGATAGACAGCTGGGTAGATAATTGGGTGGGTTGGTGGATGGGTGAATGAGTGGGGAGTGGGTGGATGGACATTTGGGTAGATAGTTGGGTGGGTGGGTGGATGGGTGGGTGGATGGGTGAATGAGTGGGGAGTGGGTGGATGGACAGTTGGGTAGATAGTTGGGTGGGTGGGTGGATGGGTGGGTGGGGGTAGGTGGATGGACAGCTGGGTAGATAGTTGGGTGGGTGGGTGGATGGATGAGTGGGTGGATGGGTGGGTGGGTGGGTGGGTGAATGAGTGGAGGGTGGATGGATAGACAGTTGAGTAGATAGTTGGGTGGGTGGATGGATGGGTGGGTGGGGGTGGGTGGATGGACAGCTGGGTATGTAGTTGGGTGGGTGGGTGGATGGGTGGGTGGGGGTGGGTGGATGGACAGCTGGGTAGATAGTTGGGTGGGTGGATGGGTGGGTGGGTGGGGGTGGGTAGATGGACAGTTGGGTAGATAGTTGGGTGGGTGGGTGGATGGGTGGGTGGGAAGTGGATGGATGGACAGTTGGGTAGATGGGTGGGTGGATGGGTGGGTGGATGGGTGGGTGGATGGGTGGGTGGATGGGTGGGTGGGTGGGGGTGGGTGGATGGACAGTTGGGTATGTAGTTGGGTGGGTGGGTGAATGAGTGGGGGGTGGGTGGATGGACAGTTGGGTATGTAGTTGAGTGGGTGGGTGAATGAGTGGGGGGTGGGTGGATGGACAGTTGGGTAGATAGTTGGGTGGGTGGATGGGTGGGTGAATGAGTGGGGGGTGGGTGGATGGACAGTTGGATGGGTGGGGGTGGGTGGATGGACAGTTGGGTAGATAGTTGGGTGGGTGGGTGGATGGGTGGGTGGGGGTGGGTGGATGGACAGCTGGGTAGATAGTTGGGTGGGTGGATGGGTGGGTGGGTGGGGGTGGGTGGATGGACAGTTGGGTAGATAGTTGGGTGGGTGGATGGGTGAGTGGGGGTGGGTGGATGGACAGCTGGGTATGTAATTGGGTGGGTGGGTGGATGAGTGGGGGGTGGGTGGATGGACAGTTGGGTATGTAGTTGGGTGGATGGGTGCGTGGGGGTGGGTGGATGGACAGTTGGGTATGTAGTTGGGTGGGTGGGTGGATGAGTGGGGGGTGGGTGGATGGACAGTTGGGTATGTAGTTGGGTGGATGGGTGCGTGGGGGTGGGTGGATGGACAGTTGGGTATGTAGTTGGGTGGGTGGGTGGATGAGTGGGGGGTGGGTGGATGGACAGTTGGGTATGTAGTTGGGTGGGTGGGTGGATGAGTGGGGGGGGGTGGATGGACAGTTGGGTATGTAGTTGGGTGGATGGATGGGTGGGTGGGGGTGGGTGGATGGACAGTTGGATGGGTGGCGAGTGGGTGGATGAATAGACACCGGGGGAACTGCGACTGCACTGCACTCCACTGTAGGAGAATATGCACTGGTGCCCTGATGCCCAGATCTGCCTACTCTGAGGTCCACCCTGCAGGAAAGCCCCAGAAGACTCACCATTTCTGCAGGATTGCTGGGAGTGAGGAAGAATTCCTTCAGGTGGAGGAAGAAGCCTTCCAGCTGTCCAATCAGCAGGAGCAGAAGGACTCCATCTGCAAACTAAGAGAGGGGCACCGGAGGTGCCGGCGTGCAGGGGCGGACGCCCGTGATTCTAACTGCCTTTTACGGACTGTGTGACCCTAAGGACATCGCACAACCTCTCTGAGCCCCAGGTTCCTTTTAGGAAATGGGCATGCGACTCCCAGCCTCACAGGCTTGTAAACAGGAACACAGCCTTTGTGACAGCCCAGTGTACAGTACATGCTCAATAAAAAGAGTGTGTTCGCAACTCTGCCGGAGAATCGCCTCCCGTGGGTTTTTAATGACACATTGCTTCCGGAACTCTAGGAACACAGGCTAAACAGCTAAGTGTGGAATGAAATTATCCTGCCAGGGGCCGCGCTTGCAGCCACACGTTAATATTTCTGTCTGTTCTCCGGCTCATCCTATGTCAATGCACCCATTGATCAAAGATCAGCTCTCCCAGGAAAAACACCAACCCAAGTCCTTAATGGAATTTCCTCGCCTTAACTCGGTTCCAATGCTGTTTGCCGGGAGCTGACCTCTCCCGCCGGTGTCCCCTGGAACGCTGGCCCTCATACGCTCATTAACACCGTTCCTAACACCGTCCTGGCACCTGCTGACATTCTCCACGAGACATTTTATTTTTCTCCCAGGGAGAAATAAAGATGAGCAGGGAACATAAAGCTAAGGGGCCACCCTGTTTATACAAACGGGAGCAACAATAAACCTCGGACGCATCACACACTGACCACTCCTGTTCGGGGACTTCGACCCCTCAACTCTGGGAGCCTGGGAGCGCTATCCCCAGCCTTCGAGAACTGGAGCCTGAGGGCCAGAGAGGTCCGGCAACCTGCCCAAGGCCATACAGCTGATGTAGGGCAGGCACACGTGCATGCACACGTGTGCACACACACACACACACACCCATGGCTACCTTGTGAAGTAGTTTCCCAGCACCACCCCTCACTTAATTGCTGTGTGGCCTTGGATAAGCGGATTGACTTCTCTGGGTCTTACTGTCCTTATCTGTAAAATGGGGCCTGCTGGGAGGATTCCCGGCCTGATGTGGAGAAAACTGTGTGTGCCGGGCTGGTACCTTTGCCCCGGGCCTAGGGGTGTGGCCTACCTGGGTGTCCAGATCCCGCACAGACAGGCCCAGGCGCTCCAGCTTCTGGTTGACAAAACTCAGCATAGCCTAGGGGAAGATGAGCGGATGGCAGATGGGAGGGAGGCTCGGGTGTGGGACTTCCCGACTCCCGTACCCAGGACAGATGCAGAGCCAGGGCCCCCCACTAGTGCTCGCTGGAGGCCCGGGCTTTGATCTCACTTACCTCTTTCACAGAGCTCACTTTCTCTGGAGTTGCCGCAAATAATTCATCAAAGATGTCCCCTGCAGGCCAAGCCAACAAACAACTAGTCACCGTGCTGCTACCCTCCCGCCAAAGGAAACATCAGCTTGCACAAGCGTTTCTCAGGCTAAGCAGCCCAAAGCAGGGTCCTGAACAAAATACGCCTGTGTCTGGGTTGCTTGCGGCTCCCTGGCTGTGTGCCCGAGGGACCTGCCCTCTCTGAGCCTCCGTTCCCTCGTCTACACGCGTGGTGGGTGGCACTCCGACGCGCACAGGCCGGGCTCCTCCGGCAAGCTGGTCCTCCAGCACCCAGCACCCGTGCGGGCTGCAGGCACTGCCCACTCACAGAACCCATCCCGCCCTCCGCCTCCACCCGGGCACTGCCGGAGGGCCCGCCAGCCCACAGCACCCCGTCCAACTCGGCAGAAAGCCAGCCACAGGCTTCCCACCTGCGCCCGGGGGCACACGTGTCCTGGAGGAAGCCAGACCCGGGAGCCATGCGGTCCCAGCAGCAGCCTCTCTGCCCCTCTCCGCCCCCGGTGCCCCCCTCCCTGCCCCTCTCCACCCCCGGTACCCCCCCTCCCTGCCCCTCTCCACCCCCGGTGCCCCCTCCCTGCCCCTCTCCGTCCCCGGTGCCCCCTCCCTGCCCCTCTCCACCCCCGGTGCCCCCTCCCTGCCCCTCTCTGCCCCCGGTGCCCCCTCCCTGCCCCTCTCCGTCCCCGGTGCCCCCTCCCTGCCCCTCTCCACCCCCGGTGCCCCCTCCCTGCCCCTCTCCACCTCCAGTGCCCCCTCCCTGCCCCTCCCTGGCCCCGGTGCCCCCTCCCTGCCCCTCTCCACCTCCAGTGCCCCCCTCCCTGCCCCTCCCTGGCCCCGGTGCCCCCTCCCTGCCCCTCTCCACCCCCAGTGCCCCCTCCCTGCCCTTCTCTGCCCCCGGTGCCCCCTCCCTGCCCCTCTCCACCCCCAGTGCCCCCTCCCTGCCCCTCCCTGCCCCCGGTGCCCCCTCCCTGCCCCTCTCCACCCCCAGTGCCCCCTCCCTGCCCTTCTCTGCCCCCAGTGCCCCCTCCCTGCCCCTCTCCACCCCCAGTGCCCCCTCCCTGCCCCTCCCTGCCCCCGGTGCCCCCTCCCTGCCCCTCTCCACCCCCAGTGCCCCCTCCCTGCCCTTCTCTGCCCCCGGTGCCCCCTCCCTGCCCCTCTCCACCCCCAGTGCCCCCTCCCTGCCCTTCTCTGCCCCCGGTGCCCCCTCCCTGCCCCTCTCCACCCCCAGTGCCCCCTCCCTGCCCCTCCCTGCCCCCGGTGCCCCCTCCCTGCCCCTCTCCACCCCCAGTGCCCCCTCCCTGCCCCTCTCTGCCCCCGGTGCCCCCTCCCAGCCCCTCTCCGCCCCCGGTGCCCCCTCCCTGCCCCTCTCTGCCCCCGGTGCCCCCTCCCTGCCCCTCTCCGCCCCCGGTGCCCCCCTCCCTGCCCCTCTCCACCCCCAGTGCCCCCTCCCTGCCCCTCCCTGCCCCTGGTGCCCCCTCCCTGCCCCTCTCCGCCCCCGGTGCCCCCTCCCTGCCCCTCTCCGCCCCCGGTGCCCCCTCCCTGCCCCTCTCCACCCCCAGTGCCCCCTCCCTGCCCCTCTCCACCCCCAGTGCCCCCTCCCTGCCCTTCTCTGCCCCCGGTGCCCCCTCCCTGCCCCTCTCCACCCCCAGTGCCCCCTCCCTGCCCCTCCCTGCCCCCGGTGCCCCCTCCCTGCCCCTCTCCACCCCCAGTGCCCCCTCCCTGCCCTTCTCTGCCCCCGGTGCCCCCTCCCTGCCCCTCTCCATCCCCAGTGCCCCCTCCCTGCCCCTCCCTGCCCCCGGTGCCCCCTCCCTGCCCCTCTCCACCCCCAGTGCCCCCTCCCTGCCCCTCCCTGCCCCCGGTGCCCCCTCCCTGCCCCTCTCCACCCCCAGTGCCCCCTCCCTGCCCTTCTCTGCCCCCGGTGCCCCCTCCCTGCCCCTCTCCACCCCCAGTGCCCCCTCCCTGCCCCTCTCTGCCCCCGGTGCCCCCTCCCTGCCCCTCTCCACCCCCAGTGCCCCCTCCCTGCCCCTCCCTGCCCCCGGTGCCCCCTCCCTGCCCCTCTCCACCCCCAGTGCCCCCTCCCTGCCCCTCTCTGCCCCCCGGTGCCCCCTCCCTGCCCCTCTCTGCCCCCGGTGCCCCCTCCCTGCCCCTCTCTGCCCCCGGTGCCCCCTCCCTGCCCCTCTCCGCCCCCGGTGCCCCCCTCCCTGCCCCTCTCCACCCCCGGTGCCCCCTCCCTGCCCCTCTCCACCCCCGGTGCCCCCCTCCCTGCCCTTCTCCATCCCCGGTGCCCCCTCCCTGCCCCTCTCCGTCCCCGGTGCCCCCTCCCTGCCCCTCTCTGCCCCCGGTGCCCCCCTCCCTGCCCCTCTCTGCCCCCGGTGCCCCCTCCCTGCCCCTCTCCGTCCCCGGTGCCCCCCTCCCTGCCCCTCACCACCCCCGGTGCCCCCCTCCCTGCCCCTCTCTGCCCCCGGTGCCCCCCTCCCTGCCCCTCTCTGTCCCCGGTGCCCCCCTCCCTGCCCCTCTCTGTCCCCGGTGCCCCCTCCCTGCCCCTCTCCACCCCCGGTGCCCCCCTCCCTGCCCCTCTCTGCCCCCGGTGCCCCCTCCCTGCCCCTCTCCACCCCCGGTGCCCCCCTCCCTGCCCCTCTCCGTCCCCGGTGCCCCCTCCCTGCCCCTCTCCATCCCCGGTGCCCCCCTCCCTGCCCCTCTCCACCCCCGGTGCCCCCCTCCCTGCCCCTCTCCACCCCCGGTGCCCCCCTCCCTGCCCCTCTCTGTCCCCAGTGCCCCCTCCCTGCCCCTCTCCACCCCCGGTGCCCCCTCCCTGCCCCTCTCCACCCCCGGTGCCCCCCTCCCTGCCCCTCTCCACCCCCGGTGCCCCCCTCCCTGCCCCTCTCCGTCCCCGGTGCCCCCTCCCTGCCCCTCTCTGTCCCCAGTGCCCCCTCCCTGCCCCTCTCCACCCCCGGTGCCCCCTCCCTGCCCCTCTCCACCCCCGGTGCCCCCCTCCCTGCCCCTCTCCACCCCCGGTGCCCCCCCCAGGCTGCCCGCCACCTGTCATCTCCAATGGCTCACATACCACTAGGTCCCTTTCTGTGGGTGCAATGCCCCATCTAGCACCCTGTGCCCTGCAGCTGTCTGAAATGAAGGAAGATGCAGACAGGAAAATTAGTCCTAGGATAGATGGATGGATGAGTGGAAGTGGATGGATGGTGGATGATGGATAAATGGGTGGATAGATAAGGTGATGGATGGATGGAGACTGATGGATAATGGATGGATGGATAGATGGATGATTGGATGTATGGATGAGTAGATGAATAGATGAATGAATGGATGAATAGAGGAGAGGATGGATGGATAGGTGGATGGATGGATGGATGGTTGGATGGGCAGACGGATGGATGAATGGATGAGTGAATGGATAGGTGGATGGGTGGATGGATAGGTAGATGGGTGGATGGATAGATGGATGGATGAATGGATGGATGGATAGGTATATGGGTAGATGGATAGACGGATGGATGGATAGGTGGATGGGTAGATGGATAGGTAGATGGGTAGATGGGTAGATGGATGGATGGATGGATAGGTAGATGGGTGGATGGATAGATGGATGGATGAATGAATGGATGGATGGATAGGTATATGGGTAGATGGATGGATGGATGGATAGGTAGATGGGTGGATGGATGGATGGATGAATGAATGGATGGATGGAGAGGTAGATGGGTAAATGGGTAGATGGATGGATGGATGGATAGGTGGATGGGTGGATGGATGGATGGATAGATGAATGGATGGATGGAGAGGTAGATGGGTAGATGGATGGATGGATGGATATGTGGATGGATGGATGGATGAATGAATGGATGGATGGATAGGTAGATGGGTAGATGGATGGATGGATGGATAGGTGGATAGATGGATGGATGGATGGATGGATGAATGAATGGATAGATGGATACATAGATGGGTAGATGGATGGATGGATAGGTGGATGGGTGAATGGATGAATGAATGGATGGATGGATGGATAGGTAGATGGGTAGATGGGTAGATGGATGGATGGATGGATAGGTGGGTGGGTGGATGGATGGATGGATGGATGAATGGATGGATGGAGAGGTAGATGGGTAGATGGATGGATGGATGGATGGATAGGTGGATGGGTGGATGGGTAGATAGATGGTTGAAGGATGGATGGATGATAGAAGGGTAAGATTGGTTCAAACACCAGTTCCCTCAGGTATTAGCCCCATGAGCTTAGGCAGCTGCCTGACCTGTTTCCTCATCTGTAAATCGGGATAAATAACATCATCTGTGTGATTATAAATCCCCCTCAGGAGTGGTAGCAAGTGGCTGGCTCCATAGATGGACAGACAGAAATAGAAGCAGGGAACAAACTGCTAAAAACTGAGTTGGAGACATAAACGGCAGAGCACAGGGAAATGAGGGGGAAGAGCACCCACCCTCCCTCCCTTGGGCCCCCCTCCCTCGGGCCTCCCCCCTCGGGCCCCCCTCTCTGGGCCCCCTCCCTCGGGCCCCCCTCTCTGGGCCTCCCTCTCTGGGCCCCCTTCCCTCGGGCCCCCCTCCCTCGGGCCCCTCTCCCTTGGGCCCTCCCTCCTTGGGCCCCCCTCCCTCGGGTCCCCCTCCCTCGGGCCCCTCTCCCTTGGGCCCTCCCTCCTTGGGCCCCCCTCCCTCGGGCCCCCCCTCCCTCGGGCCCCTCTCCCTGGGTCCCCCTCCCTGGGCCCCCTCCCTTGGGCCCCCCTCCCTCGGGCCCCCCTCCTTCGGGCCCTCCCTCCTTTGGTCCCCCTCCCTCGGGCCCCCTCCCTCGGCCCCCTCCCCCCACACCCACTGCACAGGCACGCATCAGATGGGGAAGCTCTCCTTGGGTTATAACATTACTCACTTGCAGGCCCGTCCTTGTCTGTGCTGAAGGGGAAGTTGTAGAGAAAGAAAAAAAAGTGACTTTTACAATTCTGCAGCCCTCGTCACCCCTCACGGCCGGCTGGGGCTTGCCACCGTCTGGGGAAAGGGGTCACCTCCCCCCAGCACCCCTCACCACCCCTCACGGCCGGCTGGGGCTTGCCACCGTCTGGGGAAAGGGGTCACCTCCCCCCAGTACCCCTCACCACCCCTCACGGCCGGCTGGGGCTTGCCACCATCTGGGGAAAGGGGTCACCTTCCGCCAGCACCCCTCACCACCCCTCACGGCCGGCTGGGCTTGCCACCGTCTGGGGAAAGGGGTCACCTCCCCCCAGCCCTCCCCCCAGCAGCCCGAAGGCAGAGCAGGTTCAGGCAGGTCTTCATGGCCAGCGGCCAAAGCTCACACCCATAATCCTAGCTACCAAGAGGCTAAGATCTGAGCAGTGGGATTCAAAGCCAGCCAGGAGGGTAAGTGTATGAGACTCTTATGGTCAATTAGCCAGCAAAAGCTGGAAGTAGAAGGGTGGTTTAAATGGAAGAACCCTAGACTTGAGTGGAAAAAGCTAAGGGACAGTGCACAGGCCCAAGCCCCCTTACTGACATAAAAAAGAAAGAGGAGGGAGGGGGGAAAGATAGAGAAGGAAGGAGGGAGGGAGGGAAAGAGAGAAGGAGGGAAGGAGGGAAGGAAGGAAGGAAGGGAGAGAGGAAGGGAGGCAGGCAGACAGGCAGGAAGGAAGGAAGGAGGGAGGGAGGGAGGGAGGGAGGGAAGGAGGGAAGGAGGGAAGGAAGGAGGGAAGGAAGGAAGGAAGGAAGAGAGGGGAAGGAAGGAGGAAAGGAGGGAAGGAGGGAAGGAAGGAAAGAGAGAGGGAAGGAGGGAAGGAGGGAGGCCCTTAGAAATGCTGGACTTGGTTGCCTGTGTGGTTGCTGTGTATGGTGTGGGGAAGAGGAGGCCATAGTATAATAAAGCACACAAAACATGTTTTACGCACACATTCTTGTGTGGTCGCCACCCCCCCACATGGCTTTCTAACGCCCAGGAGGCCTTTCCATCCCGCAACTCCGTGAGAGGACGGCTCTGCCTGCTTCTCATCTGTGACCGGCGCTGTCTGGCCCAGAATCAGCAAATTAACCTGTGCAGGCTCGCCTTGCCTGAGTTCTTGTTAGTGGTTTAATGTGGTTTTTCTTCTACTCTGTTAAACTTCCGTAGATATTGGGATGGGCAGATGGATGGATGGATGGACAGATGGAAGGATGGATGGATGGATGGATGGATGGATGGACAGATGGATGGATGGATGGATGGATGGTAGATGGATGGACGGATGGATGGATGGATGGATGATGGATGGACAGATGGATGGATGGATGGATGGATGGATGGACAGATGGACTGATGAAGATAGACGTGAGGGTCTCTGTGACCAAGGGTAGGCCAAGGCCCTGTGACCACATAGCTGGAAGTGCTGCCCGCCCAGCCCCGGCCCCGGAGGAGCCTTCAAAAATGCAAGCCTTGGCCAGCGGCTGGAGAGCTGTCCTTGCGGACTGTGAGTCTGAAGCCTGTCCAGCCGTCCCGGGCTTCCCGGCCCAAGCAGCTGTGAGAGCGTGGGCACCGGCAGCTGCTTGAAGCTGCTGATGTTGCAAACCTGTTACACAGCAGCCACTAGCTGCTACAAGAATCCAAAGGCCGCCCCAGCCTAAGCTAGCTCTCCTCTAAGCCCATGAGGGGACTCAGCGCCAGACAGCTGCCCCACCCCAGCCCCTCACCCCAGCCCCTCACCCCAGCCCCCACCCCAGCCCCTCACCCCAGTCCCCATCCTAGTCCCCACCCCAGCCCCCACCCCAGCCCCCACCCCAGCCCCTCACCCCAGCCCTCACCCCAGCCCCCACCCCAGTCGCTACCCCAGCCCCTCACCCCAGCCCCTCACCCCAGCCCCTCACCCCCACCAGCCTGTGGTCTGCTTACTCGCATTCAGTGAGCTGCTCCACTGATTTCTCCGACTTCAGGCCACCCCTAGTGCTCTGAGGAAGGAAAGAAGAGAGAGTGGGCCCGGGAAGCCGGGCTGGGGCCTGGCTGGGCTGTGTCTCCCCTGAGCCTTGGCACCAAGTGGAGACTGGACGCAGCCACCAGCAGGCAGAGCGGCCGCAGCAACGCCAGGCCACGGCCAGGCCACGCCCTGACCATGCCCTGGCCATGCCCAGCCCAGCCCATGCCCAGCTCAGGCCCATGCCATGCCCAGCCCAGGCCATGCCCAGCCCAGGCCCATGCCATGCCCAGCCCAGCCCATGCCCAGCTCAGGCCCATGCCATGCCCAGCCCAGGCCATGCCCAGCCCAGGCCCAGGCCATGCCTAGCCCAGCCCAGGCCACGCTCAGCCCCGGCCATGCCCAGCCCATGCCCAGCTCAGGCCCATGCCATGCCCAGCCCATGCCCAGGCCATGCCCAGCCCAGGCCACGCCCAGCCCAGGCCACGCCCAGCCCAGGCCACGCCCAGCCCAGGCCACGCCCAGCCCAGGCCAGGCCACGTCCAGCCCCAGCCATGCCCAGCCCATGCCCAGCTCAGGCCCATGCCATGCCCAGCCCATGCCCAGGCCACGCCCAGCCCAGGCCATGCCCAGCCCAGGCCATGCCCAGCCCAGGCCACGCCCAGCCCAGCCCAGGCCACGTCCAGCCCCGGCCATGCCCAGCCCATGCCCAGCTCAGGCCCATGCCATGCCCAGGTCACACCCAGCCCCAGCCATGCCCAGGCCAGGCCCAGTCCAGGCCAAGCCCAGCCCAGGCCAGGCCCAGCCCAGGCCCATGCTATGCCCAGTC
>NW_024871592.1:0-17887 GCF_019054845.1 Dipodomys spectabilis | reverse complement strand
TACCCCTGTGCGGTGTGAACACCCCCCATGCGGCATGAGCAAGCTGGCACTGACCTTCTATGTTCCGCTGGTTCACGGTGACTTCGTAGGCGATGAGGTCTGGAAGGGAAGGCGGGAGGGGTCTGTCCCTCCGGCCTCCCACTCTGATCGTGCCCGAGGTCTCGGGGTCTCAGCCTGGGGTCCCGCCTCTGCCAGCGTGCGGAGTGCGTGCAGCGTGGTGGGCCGGGTGGGACTCACCTCTGCCCAGCGGGGGGGGATGCGGCGCGCAGGGTCTCCGTGGAGCCCACCAGGATGACGTCCATGCTGTCCCCGGCTTCCAGGCCCAGAGCTGGGGACACACAAGCCGTCAGCTCTGCTGAGCGCCACTGGCAGCTCAGCCCGGGGGTGGGGCACCGCCGGCCCGGCCTCACCGGCCCGGCCTCGCCGGCCATGTCCTCCTGAGACACCAGGGACCGGGGTCTGTGGGGCCCTCCCCTTCCTCCGCCCGCCTCTCACAGTGCTTCTGGCCTGGAGACAGCTGTGGGTGGGGCGGAGGGGGGCGAGAGGAGGAGGGGGGAGGATGGGCACCTGTGTCTCACGCCCATAATCTGAGCTACTTGGGAGGCTGAGATCTGAGGAACCCCGTTCAAAGCCAGCCTGGGCAGGAAAGTCCATGAAACTCTTATCTCCAATGAACCACCAGAAACCCTGAGAGTGGAGCTGTGGCTCAAAGAGGTGGAGTGCTTGCTTTGAGCTGAAGAGCGCAGGGAGAGCTCGGGGACAGGCCCTGAGTTCAAGCCCCATGACCAGCAAAAATACAAGAGGACGAGGAGGATGAAGAGGAGGAAAAGGAGAAGAAGGGGAGGAGGAGGAGAGGAGAGGAGGAGGAGGAGGAGGGTGGGAGGAGAAGAGGAGGAGGAGAGGAGGAGGAGAAGAATAGAGAGGAGGAGGAGAGGAGGAAGAGAAGGAGGATGGGAAGAAGAGGAAGAGGAGAGGAGGAGGAGGAGAAGAGAAGGAGGAGGAGAGGAGGAGAAGGAGGAGGAGGAGGAGGAGGAGGAGGAGGAGAGGAGGAGGAGGAGGAGGAGAGGAGGAGGAGGAGGAGGAGGAAGAAGACAAGAGGAGAAGGAGGAGAGGAGGAGGAGGAGAGGAGGAGGAGAGGAGGAGGAGGAGAAGAGAAGGAGGAGGAGAGGAGGAGAAGGAGGAGGAGGAGGAGAGGAGGAGGAGGAGGAGGAGAGGAGGAGGAGGAGGAGGAAGAAGACAAGAGGAGGAGAGGAGGAGAGGAGGAGGAGGAGAGGAGGAGGAGGAAGACAAGAGGAGGAGGAGGAGGAGCAGGAGGAGGAGGAGCAGGAGGAGGAAGAGGAGAGGAGGAGGAGGAAGAAAAGAGGAGGAGGAGGAGGAGAGGAGGAGGAGGAGGAGGAGGAGAGGAGGAGGAGGAGGAAGAAGACAAGAGGAGAAGAGGAGGAGAGGAGGAGGAGGAGCAGGAGGAGGAGGAGCAGGAGGAGGAGGAGCAGGAGGAGGAAGAGGAGAGGAGGAGGAGGAAGAAAAGAGGAGGAGGAGGAGGAGGAGAGGAGGAGAGGAGCAGGAGGAGGAGGAGAGGAGGAAGGCCTGTAGCCACCGCCTCGTACCCGCGTGGCGGGCCCCAGGGCCAGGGCTGGAGCTGCCCAGGGCCTCCAGGCTGGGCTTGGTTGGGGAGGAGAGGGCCACGGTGGAGGAGCTGCGGGCGCTGGCCGCTGGGAGACGGGGTTCCCAGGGAGGGGGGTGGCAGAGGAACACGTGGATGAGGGGTGAGCTCCTGGGGATGCTGGGCCGGGGGAGGGCAGGGGGGAGGGGGAGAGGGCTCAGCGCAGGGTCAGAAGGGAGGCCCTAGGTTAGCCAGGAAGTGGAGGTGTAGGCGAGGCGTGGGGGCGGAGCTTGGGGGCTCAGGGGGTGGAGGGGGTGGGGCAGGGAGCGGGGGCGGGGCGGGGCCCTGGGCTGGGGTGGGGGTGGCCATGTGGGAGGAGATTGCAGCCACAGATGTGCTGAGGGCAGGTTGGGTGGGGCTCTGAGGGTAGGTGAGGAGTGTGGGACTGGGGGGACTTTCAAGGTGGAGCTTGGGGCCAGGACGCAGGGTATCAAGGGGGAGCAGCGGGGGTGGTGGGCAGGGATTGGGAAGGAGCCCTGGGGTGAGTCAAGGGTCAGAGCAGCTGGCGGTGAGGTCACGCACAGGGGGCTAACATGGGGTGCACACAGGGAAGCCGCCCCACCCCGGTGTGTGCCCTGGGGCGCCCTCCGCGGAGGGGCTCATGGAGGGCAGACGCTGGCAGCTCCCCCCAGCCAGGGACGGGCTGTGAGGGGCCTGCCGCGGGCCTGCGCCTCCGTGGGCGCTCTCCAGCACCCGCCCGGCCAGACGAGCTCCGAGGGACGGGCCCTGGCCCAGCCAGGAGCCACACCTGACTGCTGTGGGGCTCCAGAGGGGAGGGCCAGGAGGCCGGGAAGCAGGAAACACAGCCCGAGTGGGAGCATGATGGACCTCGAGTGCACGCAAGACTGCCTCCAATAAACGCGGCTCAGAAGCCAGCTGCCCCCCCCCCAGGGGAGCGGCAGCCTGCACCCTGGCAGCCTGCACCCTGGCAGCCTGCACCCTGGCCTGAGCCTTGGCACTGTATCTGCCTTCCCCGCCACGCCTCTCCGTGTGGTCTTAAGCCAGGCCGCTCAAGTGTTTATGTCCCAAGCACCCAGTGGGAGGCTGCACTTTATTATTTGGGTCAGGTTATATATGCACTTCCATAGTTCAGGAGTCGGTTGGGCACTGGTAGCTCAACCTGAGACCTTAGGATTGCAGCTCAAAGCCAGCCCTGGCAGAAAAGCCCATGAGACTCTTATCTCCAATGAAGCAAAAAGCTGGAAGTAGAAGCATGGTTCAAGCGGTAGAGAACCAGCCTGGATTAGAAGAGCCAAGCAAGAGCATGAGTTACAGAGTTCAAATCCAAGTTTCAACAAGAAGCGGCGCCAGTGGCTCACGCTGTCACCCTAGCCACTCAGGAGGCTGAGATCTGAGGATCACGGTTCAAAGCCAGCCCAGGCAGGAAAGTCTGTAAGATTCTTATCACCAATAAACCACTAGAAAACCGGAAGTGGCGCTGTGGATCAAGTGGTAGAGCGCTCGCCTTGAGCTGAAGAGCTGAGGGACAGCGCCCAGGCCCAGAGTTCAGGCCCCATGACTGACCAAAAAAAAAAAAAAAAGTATCATCATGAAGGAGAAGGGAAAAAAAGGAGACCAGGCACTGGTGGCCAGTCCATGAGACTCTTATCTCCAACTCATATCTTATAGCCAAAAAGCTGAAAAGGAAAGTAGCTCAAGCGGTAGAACATTAGCCTTGAGCAATGATGCTCAGGACAGAGCCCAGGCCCTAAGTTCAAGTCCCAGGACCTGTGCGCACGCGCATGCGCGTGCGCGCACACACACACACACACACACACACACACACACACAGAGAAAAACTTTGAGAAGCCCAGGAATATAGTATACATTTCCCTCACTTTTTGAAAATGCCAGTGCTTGGGGGGCTCTGTGGTGCAGGCCTGTGGTCCAGCTACTCAGGAGGCTGGGGCAGGAGGACTGGACTGTGGGATCCAGTGGTCTGAGGCTGGCCTGGCAACATAGCAAAATCCAACAATAATAAATCCTTAAAGTGTGAGTGCTGGCGATTTCTGCCAGTTCTTTGCTATTTTGATAGGCAGTGTGCACGTTTTAGTCTCCTAAGTTTAACATAAAAGTACTGTAGAAGCATGATGAAAATTATAAAAAATTCTAGCCCTGCCCAGCCAGGCCACTCCCTGCATCTACTGAGAACATCACAAGCCAGGAGACCACGAAGACACCTGCACACCCATGTTCATTGCTGCACTGCTCACAATAGCCAACTTATAGAAACAGCCCAGATGCCCTACAACAAATGAGTGTTCAATAATACATGGTGCACATACAGCATGGAATTGCGCTCATCCATTAGAAAGAGTAATAGTGTGTCATTTGCAGGAGAATGGATGGGCCTAGAACAAATCATGTTCAGTGAGGTAAGCCTAGCTCAGAGAGACACACAGCGCGTTTTCTCTCATCTGTAGAAGCGAGATCTAAAATACACCAGGACATGGTACATTGTACAGGACTCTAGACACACACAAGGAAGACACAATGCTATCTGCATCTGATCATACAAAATCATGCTTATGGAAACGAAAACAGAGGTTTTCTCTTTTCTTGCTGATCTTGTTTTCTCCTCTTTTTGTCCTGTTTGCTCGTTCTTCTGTCTTTGGAGTGTGAAGGGAGGACAGAAGAGGAGGGACCAACGCTGAGCAGATGCAGCAGCGCGCCCACTGGACGCTAGGTTGACCATGGACGCTGCCGCTTGTGAGTGGGACGGGAGGGAAAGCCTATGAGAGAGCGAGCGCCAAGGTGCGCCGAGGTGACGTCGTCCAAAGGAAGCGTCCCCTCCGCCTGCTCACGAAGCGGGACCCAAAAAGAAGCGTCCCCTCCGCCTGCTCACGAAGCGGGACCCAAAAAGAAGCGTCCCCTCCGCCTGCTCACGAAGCGGGACCCAAAAAGAAGCGTCCCCTCCGCCTGCTCACGAAGCGGGACCCAAAAAGAAGCGTCTGTCCCCTCCGCCTGCTCACGAAGCGGGACCCACCGTGCATCACCTTTGATAATAACCATGAAAAGTTCAAAACTTCCAGCCCTGGCTAGCGTGGTCGGCCGGGCGCCGAGGGTGTTTTGGTGTTTTCTGCCCATTTCCTCTCTCCACAGTGGGCCCGGAGCCTCAGCTGAGCCGTGGCTGCCTTTGTTCTCTGCCCCTCAGCGCGTCAGGAGAGGTGGGCGCGCTGGGCCCCGGGCTGTGGTCACCCCTCCCGTGGGGACACCGAGGTGCACCAAGGGGGCCGCCTGCCCGGGGCCCTCCCGGCACCGCAGGCCGGGCCCGGCAGGAGACGGGGTTGCCAGAGTGGCCCCCGCAGGGACTGAGTGGGTCACCTGCCGGAAACCCCCGCAGCGCGGGGCTGGAAAGTCCGAAATTCTACGGGGTGGGAGGGCGGGTGCTGCCTGCGGGCAGCAGTCGGGCTGCCAGAGGCCCGGGACAGCTGCCTACGGTTATTCAAAAGCAAAGTGCAAGCTTTGGTCGAGTGTGTGTGTGCGTGCATGTGTGTGTATGCGTGCACATGTGTGTGCGTGTGCGTGTGTGTGCGCGTGTGTGTGCGTGTGTGGTGATTTTTTTTGGGTGGGGGATTCGGTCGTGGGGCCTGAACTCTGGGCCTGGGTGCTGTCCCTCAGCTCTTCAGCTCAAGGCTAGCGCTCTACCACTTGAGCCACAGCGCCACTTCCGGCTTTTTTTCTTCTGCTGATGTGGTGCTGAGGTGCCCAGGGCCTCATGCATGCAAGGCAAGCGCTCTACCATTGAGCCACCTTCCCAGCCCTGTGTGGTGATTTTTAATGTTGCTTTGTCCTCACCAGTGGACGAACCCCCTAGGCTGCAGGCCGTGACCCAAAGACAGGGACCAGCTGCGTGCCACATGCGCCACACGCTCTGGTCATCAAGATCACACCATGAGGCCGTGACGGGCCAGCTCCGGAGACCGCTGAGGGTCTTCTCGGGGGATCTGGAGCGCTCTCTGTGCTCCTGAGACCCCGGTCCGCCCGTCCACGGGAGCTGTGGGAGCCACGCCTGGTGCTGGGCTTGGGTGGCCGGAGCGTGTTTTCATGCTTCTGAAGCAGACACAGCCCACGGGAGACAACAGGGGGCCCGGCAGGCAGTGGTCCGGTGAGGCAGGTCCATCTCCGGGTTGCCAAGCCTTTCCCATGACTGTGGGTCAGCGGGAAGCCAGCATCCACGGCCTCCCAGCCAAGAGCGCTAAGCACAACACGGCTGCTGAGGGGCCCCCACCAGTCCTGGCCCGACTCCCCTGGCCGCGGCCTCTGGTTCTGACCCCTGAGCCCTGCTCTGGCGTGAACCTTTGGGGGCCTGTGGGCAGAGGAGGGGCCGAGGAGGGCCCGGGCCTGCTTGCCTTGCTCAGTGCTCAGCGCACAGCCCACCCTTTGGGAAGCTTTGGCGATGCCCCTCACCAAACTGCCTCCCGTCCAGCCTGGCCTCCCTACTCCTCCAGACCCCGGGCCCTGGTGTCCCTCTGCAGCCACCGTCCTCGAGAACCAAACGCCTCCTTAGCACTTTCGTCCTGGCTTGAACGCAGCGCATAGACGCTGTCCCTGAGCTGCTTTGTTTAAGGCTAGAGCTCTGCTACATGAGCCACAGCTCCACTTCTGCTTCTGTGGGGGGTTCATTGGGGATCAGAGTCTCCTGGACCTTCCTGCCTGGGCTGGCTTCAAACTGCGATCCTCAGATCTCAGCCTCCTGAGTAGCTTGGGTGACAGGCGTGAGCACCAACGTCCACCTCTCCCTAGCACCTTTGCCCAGAAGTGCCCCGATTGCGGTGGGAATGAGGAAGGGGCCTGAGAGCCCCGGTCCGCCATCTTCTCGTGGCTTCATTTTCTATTACGCTTGGCCGGGGCCCCTGTTACGTGCTCACCTTGGGGAGGTGAGGAGAGGGGTTTTCTGGGCATTGCACAGCCAGGGAGGGTGAGGCCCGGGGGCATCTGGGCCCTGCAGGGCTGCTGCCAGCGCTCTCCTCGCGTCAGACGAGCCCTCCACCAGACTGTGCCTACGGCCCCGGGTCCGACGGGGGTGGGGGGCCCTCTGGGCTGCGTGGGGGGCTCCCAGGGGGCTCCCAGCGGGGCCGCCTCAGTTTTCCCCTGGGGTAGATTCCTTACTGTGGCTGCTCAGAGGTGGCAGCTCCTCCGTGTGCTTTTGACCCAGGAACAAGGAGAGCAGGAGGGAAAGTCCAACCCCATTCTCCCCCTCCCCCCTGCAGCTTGGTGCGGAAGAGAAGAAGACCAGCTGCCGGCTGGGGGGGGGGGGGGGGAGGGGGGCGGGGACACCGTCTCTGTGCTGGGCCACAAGGCCGTCCTCACTCCTGTCCTGAAGAAGCCATGGCATTGGCTCCTGGCCAAGGGCCTTTGCTCTTTCCCAGCTGGGGTGGTATAACAGCGCTGCCTGCTGGGGCTCGCTGCGTGCATGCTGCTCCACCAGGATGACCGCCAGACACCCTGCAGGGCCATGAGACCCCCAGACTGCTGCCAGACACCCCACGAGACCCGTGGGACCCTGAGACTGCCGCCAGACACTGTGCAGGGCCAGTGACACCCTGAGACTGCTGCGAGATACCCTGCAAGGCCTGTGACACCCCAAGACTGCCTTCAGACACCCCACAGGGCCGTGACACCCCAAGACTGCAGCAGACACCCCACGAGGCCCGTGACACCCCGAGACGCTGCGTTGCCAGACACCCCGCACGGCCTATGACACCCTGAGACGCCGCCAGACACCCCGCAGGGCCGTGAGACCTGTGACTGCCGCCAGACACCCCACAGGGCCCTTGACACCTCGAGACTGCCACCAGACACCCCACAAGGCCCGTCGCACCCCGAGACGCTGCCAGACACCCCGCAGGGCCGTGAGATCCCTCGACTGTGGCAGGCCAGGACTGGGAGGCCCGTGGGGCACGGAGGCCCGCGGGGCCTGACCTCCCGTCAATGGCTGGCGAGGCCAGAGGTGTTGGGGATGCCCTGCGCCACCTTCTGCGGCTGCACCGCACCGAGATCGCCGTGGCTGTGGACAGCGCCTTCCCGCTGCTGCACGCACTGGCTGACCACGGTGTGGTTCCCGAGGACAAGTTCCAGGTGCGCCCCCACCCCCCCGCCCCACGGCAGAGGATGGGCCCCAGAGCGAGCTGCAGGTGCCTGGCTCTCCCAGGGCTCCGCTCCTCCATCCAGAGCCAGGGACCTGTTCCTGAAGAAAGTTCCAGATGAGCCCACTGCCCAGCCCAGGTCTCCAGGGGACACCCTGGGCCAGGTTCTAGGCACGTCTCCTGCTCGCTCAGCTTGATACCCTGGCATGCCATGCCATGAGCCCAGGAGGGCACAGGGGGGGGCGGGGCTGGGTCTCCACAGTCCCGGACCTGGGGCCTAAGGAGGGAAGGGGGGGACAGCCCCGGGCCTGGGGCCTGAGGAGGGCAGGGAGGGGGGCTGGGTCTCCACAGCCCCCGGGCCTGGGGCCTGAAGTGGGCGGGGGTGGGGGGGGCTGGGTCTCTGCAGCCCTGGGCCTGAGGAGGGCAGGGGGGGGTGCTGGGTCTCCGCAGCCCTGGGCATGGGGGGGGGCAGCCCTGGGCCTGGGGCCTGAGGAGGGGGGGAGGCTGGGTCTCTGCAGCCCCAGGTCTGGGGCCTGAGGGGTGGCAGGGGTGTGGTCGGGGAGCCACAAGGACCCTGTTGCTGCAGGAGACCCTTCGCCTGCAGGAGAAGGAGGGCTGCCCTCAGGCCTTCCACGCCCTTCTGTCCTGGCTCCTGACCCAGGACGGAGGGGTTGTCCTCGACTTCTGGAAGGTTCTCTTCAAGGACTTCAACCTAGAGCGCTATAGCCGGCTGCAACCTATCCTGGACAGCTTTCCCAGAGGTGACCCTCCTGGGACCCAGCCATGGGACCCCTGGGGCTGGGGGTGTTGGAGCCCGTGGTGCGAGAGGAAAGGTGGGGGCGGGGTCTGGTGACCCATGCCTCAGACTCTCCCAGGCCGAGGGCAGAGGCCCCCCACGGTGCTGGTTCCAGGGTTCTGAGGGGAGGGCCTGAGAACAGACACGGCTCCTCTCTACGAGCTGCAGATGTGGACCTCAGCCAGCCCAGGAGGGGCCGGAAGCCCCCCGCCGCCAGCCCCAAGGCCTCAGCCTTGCCTCCCCGACCCCCCACCAAGAGGAAGGTCCCGGAGGAGCCGCGAGCCGTCTCGCCCGCAGCCCCCACCCCAAGGGGCACCTCCAGCCCAGGTACGGGGAGGGGAGAGGGGAGGAGCCAGTCCCTGGGGCAGCTCTGCCCCCACAGCCCCAGGGTCTCCCTGCTGCATTCCCCGCTGGAGGGGCCCCTCAGTCCTAGACCCACACACCTGGCAGGCTGGCCATTTCTTGGGCCCTTCTACCCTGAGGGCAGAGCTTTCCTGGGCAAGGCAGGCAGGCGGCTTCTGTATCTCTCTGACAAAGGAGGGGAACAGTGCCCAGAGTCAAGGAGTCCCCACCCCTCCCTCATGGGCCCCCCCCAGTTCCTCCCCGGCTGGGAGAGGCTGAGCGGGAAAGGCTGGTGGGAGAATCCAGCAGGAGAGGTTCGGCAGGAGAGGCTGGTGGGAGAGGCCGGTGGGAGAGGCTCCGCAGGAGAGGCCGGCGGGAGAATCCAGCAGGAGAGGCTGGTGGGAGAGTCTCTGCAGGAGAGGCCGGCGGGAGAGGCTCCGCAGGAGAGGCCGGCAGGAGAATCCAGCAGGAGAGGCTGGTGGGAGAGGCTCCGCAGGAGAGGCCGGCGGGAGAATCCAGCAGGAGAGGCTGGTGGGAGAGTCTCTGCAGGAGAGGCTGGTGGGAGAGGCTCCGCAGGAGAGGCCGGCGGGAGAATCCAGCAGGAGAGGCCGGCGGGAGAATCCAGCAGGAGAGGCCGGCGGGAGAGGCTCCGCAGGAGAGGCCGGCGGGAGAATCCAGCAGGAGAGGCTGGTGGGAGAGTCTCTGCAGGAGAGGCCGGCGGGAGAGGCTCCGCAGGAGAGGCCGGCGGGAGAATCCAGCAGGAGAGGCTGGTGGGAGAGGCTCCGCAGGAGAGGCCGGTGGGAGAATCCAGCAGGAGAGGCTGGTGGGAGAGTCTCTGCAGGAGAGGCTGGTGGGAGAGTCTCTGCAGGAGAGGCCGGCGGGAGAATCCAGCAGGAGAGGCTGGTGGGAGAATCCAGCAGGAGAGGCTGGTGGGAGAATCCAGCAGGAGAGGCCGGCGGGAGAGGCTCCGCAGGAGAGGCCGGCAGGCTGCCTCTGGCTCTTCTTTCAGGTTCCCAGCCAAAAGCCAAGCCCCCCAAGAAGCCAGAGGGAAACTTGGAGCCGCAGCGTCTGGGGTCTGGTGAGTATGGGTGACGGGGGGGGGGGGGAGGGACGGGGGCCTGTCCCGAGAACGAGGCCCGCTTCAGCCTCAACTGAAGAGATGAGATGAAAGACACGAAGAGATTAAAGCAGGACTCTCATCAGCCACTCCCCGGCCCCTGCGGGACCTCCCCACCTCCGTCCACACCTCAGGGCCCGCCCAGGCTCAGAGTCTGTGCGGACCATCCTGAGCCTTACTGGATGAAGTCTGTGCCGTTCTGGTCTGCCCCGTCCTGCCTGGCACCTGACCCCACAGCCGGGCCTGAGTCGGCGCGGGAACTGTGCACCACCGAGCAAGGCCTGCGATGTCACGGAGCTCCGCTCTGCGGGCGCTGCACGCACACCAGCACACCCGCACGTGTGTGCGGCCTGCAGATGAGCACACGCATGTGTATGCATGCACATGTTTGCAGGCTGGCTCTGCACTTGCCTGAGGTGGCCGTGCATGGTGATCTGGGCTCCACAGCCCGCCCCATCCCAAGGAAGAGGGGACTCTGGCCCAGGCTGGGCTTGCAGCTGCCTCCCTGCCTCCCTGTCCGCCGGACAGCTGTCACCCGGGGACTCCCCTCCTCAGGCATCCACACCATGTCCACTTCAGTCCAGAGAGCGGTGGCCATGTCCTCGGGGGACGTCTCGGGAGCCCGTGGGGCCGTGGAGGGGATCCTCATCCAGCAGGTGTTCGAGTCAGGTAGGAGTGTGGGGAGGGGGAGAGGGAGAGAGGGAAAGGGGGAGGGAGGAGGGGGACTTCAGCTGCAGCCTCTGCTGCCCTTGCTCGGCTTGCAGACGGGCCCCTCCCCTGAGGGGGGCCTTCTACAGGCCAGCAGTTCCTGCCCCCCCCAGCGTGACGTCCCCCCCCTCTGTGTGGGTGGGTGCTGCGTGGAGTCCCCCCCCCCTCTGTGTGGATGGGTGCTGCGTGGAGTCCCCCCCCTGTGTGGATGGGTGCTGCGTGGAGTCCCCCCCCTCCGTGTGGGTGGGTGCTGCGTGGAGCCCCCTTCTGTGTGGATGGGTGCTGCGTGGAGTCCCCCCCCTCCGTGTGGGGTGGGTGCTGCATGGAGTCCCCCCTCTGTGTGGATGGGTGCTGCGTGACATCCCCCCCTCTGTGTGGATGGGTGCTGCGTGGAGTCCCCCTCTGTGTGGATGGGTGCTGCATGGAGTCCCCCCTCTGTGTGGATCCGTGCTGCGTGGAGTCCCCCCCCGTGTGGATGGGTGCTGCATAGAGTCACCCCCTGTGTGGATGGGTGCTGCGTGGAGTCCCCCTCTGTGTGGATGGGTGCTGCGTGGAGTCCCCCCCCGTGTGGATGGGTGCTGCGTGGAGTCCCCCCCCGTGTGGGTGGGTGCTGCGTGGAGCCCCCCTCTGTGTGGATGGGTGCTGCGTAGAGTCCCCCCCTGTGTGGATGGGTGCTGCGTGGAGTTCCCCCTCCGTGTGGATGGGTGCTGCGTGGAGTCCCCCCCCGTGTGGATGGGTGCTGCGTGGAGTCCCCCCCCGTGTGGATGGGTGCTGCGTGGAGTCCCCCCCCGTGTGGATGGGGGTGCTGCGTGGAGTCCCCCCCCGTGTGGATGGGTGCTGCGTGGAGTCCCCCCCCGTGTGGATGGGTGCTGCGTGGAGTCCCCCCCCTGCGGGGAGTCCCCCCGTGTGGATGGGTGCTGCGTGGAGTCCCCCCCCCGTGTGGATGGGTGCTGCGTGGAGTCCCCCCCCGTGTGGATGGGTGCTGCGTGGAGTCCCCCTCTGTGTGGATGGGTGCTGCGTGGAGTCCCCCTCTGTGTGGATGGGTGCTAGCGTGGAGTCCCCCCCTCTGTGTGGATGGGTGCTGCGTGGAGTCCCCCCCCCTCTGTGTGGATGGGTGCTGCGTGGAGTCCCCCTCTGTGTGGATGGGTGCTGCGTGACGTCCCCCCCCTGTGTGGATGGGTGCTGCGTGGAGTCCCCCTCCGTGTGGATGGGTGCTGCGTGGAGTCCCCCCCCTGTGTGGATGGGTGCTGCGTGGAGTCCCCCCCCTGTGTGGATGGGTGCTGCGTGGAGTCCCCCCCTGTGTGGATGGGTGCTGCGTGAGTCCCCCCCTGTGTGGATGGGTGCCTGCGTGGAGTCCCCCCCTGTGTGGATGGGTGCTGCGTGGAGTCCCCCCCTGTGTGGATGGGTGCTGCGTGGAGTCCCCCCCCTGTGTGGATGGGTGCTGCGTGGAGTCCCCCCCTGTGTGGATGGGTGCTGCGTGGAGTCCCCCCCCTGTGTGGATGGGTGCTGCGTGGAGTCCCCCCCTGTGTGGATGGGTGCTGCGTGGAGTCCCCCCCTGTGTGGATGGGTGCTGCGTGGAGTCCCCCCCCTGTGTGGATGGGTGCTGCGTGGAGTCCCCCTCTGTGTGGATGGGTGCTGCGCTGAGTCCCCCTCTGTGTGGATGGGTGCTGCGTGGAGTCCCCCTCTGTGTGGATGGGTGCTGCGTGGAGTCCCCCTCTGTGTGGATGGGTGCTGCGTGGAGTCCCCCCCCCGTGTGGATGGGTGCTGCGTGGAGTCCCCCTCTGTGTGGATGGGTGCTGCGTGGAGTCCCCCCCCCCCCGTGTGGATGGGTGCTGCGTGGAGTCCCCCTCTGTGTGGATGGGTGCTGCGTGGAGTCCCCCCCCCCGTGTGGATGGGTGCTGCGTGGAGTCCCCCTCTGTGTGGATGGGTGCTGCGTGAGTCCCCCCCTCTGTGTGATGGGTGCTGCGTGGAGTCCCCCCCCTCTGTGTGGATGGGTGCTGCGTGGAGTCCCCCTCTGTGTGGATGGGTGCTGCGTGGAGTCCCCCTCTGTGTGGATGGGTGCTGCGTGGCGTCCCCCCTCCACGTGGATGGGTGCTGCGTGGAGCCCCCCCTGTGTGGATGGGTGCTGCGTGGAGTCCCCTCCCTGTGTGGATGGGTGCTGCTGGGTCACCGGCTGCAGCTCTTCAGGCCTCCACCGGCCATCTGCCCCGTGTGACGCCACTGTCACCAACCCATCTGCAGAGCCCCATCTCTAGGCGGGGTCCTGTCATAGGTTCTGGTGGGACCTGTGGAAGGCAGGGCCCGAGGACCTGCGTGATCTTCCCAGGGGGCTCCAAGAAGTGTATCCAGCTGGGAGGAGAGTTCTACACCCCCAGCAAGTGTGAAGATCCCGGCAGCCATGCGAGGAACAAGGCTCGTGGGGGCAGCGGCCTGAAGCCCCCAGTCCGAGCCAAGGGTGCCCAGGGCACTGCCCCCGTAAGCACTGCCCGTGGTGCGGGGGTCTGTGCCCTTCCCTGGCAGCCCGCAGGGGGGGGGTGTGCGGCCAGAAGCACCAGTCACCTGTCCCCGCGCACGGGGGCCGCCGCCCAGCCCCCTCCAGCAGGCTCCTCCTCCCTCGCAGGGTGGAGGCGAGCAGAGAGGAGACCAGCAGGGCAGGGGCACTGCGCTCTCAGCCCCGCCCAGCGAGCCCCATCTTCACCAGGTAGCGCCGGCTCACACAGAAGCCCGCCCTGCCCCACCGCCCTCTCGGGCCTTCATGTGGCCGCTGCCCCTGGTCCCCGCACTTAGGCACCGGGAGCACAGAGCCCTGGGCTCCGCCCGTGGACTCCTCTTCCTCCACCTGCCCTCCTCCTCTTCCTCATCTCCCCTTCCCTCCCCCTCCCATCCCCCATCCTTCCTCCTCCTCCTCCTCATCTCCCCTTCCCCTCCCCCTCCCGTCCCCCCATCCTTCCTCCTCCTCTTCCTCATCTCCCCTTCCCCTCCCCCTCCCATCCCCCATCCTTCTCCTCCTCCTCCTCATCTCCCCCTTCCCCCTCCCCCTCCCATCCCCCATCCTTCCTCCTCCTCCTCATCTCCCCTTCCCCTCCCCCCTCCCATCCCCCCATCCTTCCTCCTCCTCATCTCCCTTCCCCTCCCCCCTCCCCTCCCCCATCCTTCCTCCTCCTCTTCCTCCTCATCTCCCCTTCCCCTCCCCCTCCCGGCCCCCATCCTTCCTCCTCCTCTTCCTCATCTCCCCTTCCCCTCCCCCTCCCATCCCCATCCTTCCTCCTCTTCCTCCTCATCTCCCCTTCCCCTCCCCCTCCCGTCCCCCATCCTTCCTCCTCCTCTTCCTCATCTCCCCTTCCCTCCCCCTCCCATCCCCCATCCTTCCTCCTCTTCCTCCTCATCTCCCCTTCCCCTCCCCCTCCCATCCCCCACTCCTTCCTCCTCCTCCTCTTCCTCATCTCCCCTTCCCCTCCCCCTCCCATCCCCATCCTTCCTCCTCCTCTTCCTCATCTCCCCTTCCCCTCCCCCTCCCATCCCCCATCCTTCCTCCTCCTCTCCTCCTCATCTCCCCTTCCCCTCCCCCTCCCCTCCCCCATCCTTCCTCCTCCTCTTCCTCCTCATCTCCCCTTCCCCTCCCCCTCCCATCCCCCATCCTTCCTCCTCCTCTTCCTCCTCATCTCCCCTTCCCCTCCCCCTCCCCTCCCCCATCCTTCCTCCTCCTCCTCTTCCTCATCTCCCCTTCCCCTCCCCCTCCCATCCCCCATCCTTCCTCCTCCTCTTCCTCATCTCCCCTTCCCCTCCCCCTCCCATCCCCCATCCTTCCTCCTCCTCTCCTCCTCATCTCCCCTTCCCCTCCCCCTCCCATCCCCCATCCTTCCTCCTCCTCTTCCTCCTCATCTCCCCTTCCCCTCCCCCTCCCATCCCCCATCCTTCCTCCTCCTCTTCCTCATCTCCCCTTCCCCTCCCCCTCCCGTCCCCCATCCTTCCTCCTCCTCTTCCTCCTCATCTCCCCTTCCCCTCCCCCTCCCATCCCCCATCCTTCCTCCTCCTCTTCCTCATCTCCCCTTCCCCTCCCCCTCCCGTCCCCCATCCTTCCTCCTCCTCTTCCTCCTCATCTCCCCTTCCCCTCCCCCTCCCATCCCCCATCCTTCCTCCTCCTCCTCTTCCTCATCTCCCCTTCCCCTCCCCCTCCCATCCCCCATCCTTCCTCCTCCTCTTCCTCATCTCCCCTTCCCCTCCCCCTCCCATCCCCCATCCTTCCTCCTCCTCTTCCTCATCTCCCCTTCCCCTCCCCCTCCCGTCCCCCCATCCTTCCTCCTCATCTCCCCTTCCCCTCCCTCCTCCCCTCCCCCTCCCATCCCCCCATCCTTCCTCCTCCTCTTCCTTCTCGTCTCCCCTTCCCCTCCCCCATCCTTCCTCCTCCTCTTCTGGCCATGGTTTGTTTTCTGATAGCACAACTGGAAGGTTTCAAGTAAGTAAGGGAAGTGAGGACCTCGGACCTGGAAGACAAGGTGGGGGTGCGTGTGGGCGGGCGAGTGGGCTGAGCCCGAGGCTCCTTGGGGACGTTGCGTCCGCCCCGGGGCTCGGTGTCGTCTCTCAGGAGGTGGACGCTGGACATGGTGTGCCCTGGCACCCTGCCCCCTGCATCCGGCGCAGGGGAGAGGCCCACACAGGGCGAGGCCCGGAGGGCGAAGCCCTGGCAGGGGGGGGGGCAGCGGCAGCCAAGGCCAACCCGGGCGCTGGGCCCTTCGGCCTGTTGCCGAGGGGGGTGCTTCCTCCCGACTGGAACCTGGAGGTGGCGGGCAGGGGCCGGGGGGGTGGCGGGCAGGGGCCGGGGGACTGGCAGCGGGTCCGGGCTGGCGCTGCCCAGGGTCTGCATGAGCCCCTCCCGCCCGCCCCGCTCAGAAGAACGAGGACGAGTGTGCGGTGTGCCGCGACGGCGGGGAGCTCATCTGCTGCGACGGCTGTCCCCCGCGCCTTCCACCTGGCCTGCCTGTCCCCGCCGCTGCGCGGGGTCCCCAGGTGAGCCGGCCGGCGACGCTGGACCCCCGGAGGCTCTGGGCCCACGTGGGTGCGGGCCGGGGCGGGGGGGGCGCGGCGCCTCGGAGGGGCCCAGCCCAGGGGGTGGCGGAGCTCCTCAGAGGACATTTGGGACACTGGCCGCTGGCGGGAGCGCCCCTGATGGCCGCCCTGTGGCTCTGCCCACCTCCCCCGCCCGGGCCTCGGTTTCCCTTCTGTGGAAGGCCTGGGTGATGCGGGGCTCTCAGGCCCTGACGGTGCTCCGTCTCTGCCTTGCCCTGCGGCCTCCAGCGGTCCCTGGAGGTGCTCCTGCTGCCTCCAAGGTGGAGCCCCGCACAGCCTGCCCCCGGCGCCAGAGCTCAGACCGCCAGAGCCCTGTACAGACACCCCGGTAGGCCCCACTGCTGGCCCCCCCCCCGTCCCACGTCCACATCCGGTGGGTCTGGTGTGGACCAGGGCGGGTGCCCAGCCTGACCACTCCAGCCCCCATGGAGCCTCGGCTGGCTTGGCCGGCACGGGAGGGCGGGAGGGGGGGGTCGCGCCCCACCCCTGCTCTGCCCCCAGTGTCTGCTCTGCCAGGCCCCAAGGCCACGGCCCCCATGTTACACAGGAGCACGTGGAGCCCTGGCTGTCTGCATGGCAGCACTCCAGCCCCGCTAGCCATGGTGGTGAAGCCCCTGGAGGCCCCGCGGGGGAGGTCCAGTGGGGGAGGTCCAGCGGGGGAGGCCAGCGGGGGGAGGGCCAGCGGGGGAGGTCCCGCGGGGGAGGGCCAGCGGGGGAGGGCCCGCAGGGGAGGGCCAGCGGGGGAGGGCCCGCGGGGGAGGTCCAGCGGGGGAGGTCCAGCGGGGGAGGTCCAGCGGGGAGGGCCAGCAGGGGAGGTCCAGCGGGGGAGGTCCAGCGGGGGAGGTCCAGCGGGGGAGGGCCCGCAGGGGAGGGCCCGCAGGGGAGGTCCAGCGGGGGAGGTCCAGCGGGGGAGGTCCAGCGGGGGAGGTTCCAGCGGGGGAGGGCCCGCAGGGGAGGGCCAGCGGGGGAGGGCCAGCGGGCGCTCTGAGTGCTGACTTCTGGGTTTCAGGTCCCCCAGGGCTAAGGCAAGCAGAGAAGGTGTGGAGCAGCCTTCCAGGGGAGCCCACAGCCGGCCCAGATCCCCCCCTCACCCACCCACCCCTTGCCCGCCACGCCTTTGGCGCCCCTCCTCGCTGCACAGGAGCCTCCTGCCCTGCCCCCGCCCAGGGTTGGGCTGGAGAGCCAGCAGGTGTGTGAGGGGGGCCGGTGGGGGCCGAGACCCGGGAAGGACCAGGAGACCAGAGGGGAGCTGATCGGGACAGTGGGGGGCCCTCCTGGGAAGCTGGGGAGACGCAGGCCAGGGATAACGGGCTGAGAGGGGGATCCAGAGGCCGAGCAATGGGGGGAGCCCCTGAGGTGGGTGGGGCTGGGGTGGGCCGGTGGCAGGGGTGGGGTGTGGGGAGCAGGTCACTCCCCCAGGGTGTGGGTGAGGACCAGGACCAGCCCAGAGGGTGTCAGGCCTAAGGTTGAGGTGAACTCATCGCCAGTGTCAGGGGACGGCCCTGCAGGGGTCCCCTGGCTGGGTGCGGAGTGTACAGGGTGACCCCCAGCTCCGTTCTAGGCCGCCCACCCGGCGGCCCTGCTGCAGGGCTGGACGCCGGCGCGGTGCGGCGTGTGCGGGGACGGCTCCGAGGTGCTGCGCTGCGCGCTCTGCGCCGCCGCCTTCCACTGGCGCTGCCCACTTCCCTGCGGGACCAGTCCAGCCGGGGTGAGCGGCCGGCAGGGGAGGGCCGGGAGGGGAGGGGCAGGGAGGGAGAGAGGGCTGAGGAGGGGAGGGGCGAGGGGCGGGGAGGGGGCGAGGGGCCCCTCCGTCCCTCCCTCCCCGGCCTAAAAGTGTCCAGACCCGCTCGACCTCCGGCCCTGCGCCCTGCTAGGACCAGCCTGCGCTGCAAGTCCTGCTCCGGAGACTCTGCGGGGGCGCGGGAGGGGAGGCCATCGGCCCGCAGCCCCGCACTGCCCGCCCCAGGGCCCGCCAAGGTCAGTGCTGCCCAGGTGGGAATGCCAGGCCGGGCGGAGGGGGCTCAACCCAGGGGACGCCAGCCCGGCCGGCCGCCAGGGCACCATTGCCGCTTCCTTTTTCTCTTTTCCCTCCTCCCTCCCTCCCTCCC
>NW_024871591.1:12500-21729 GCF_019054845.1 Dipodomys spectabilis | reverse complement strand
CAGATCGGTTAGAAGCCCGTTGGGTTTCACTTCTCAGGCGTGAGGGGTTGTTATCTCCCCCGCCCTCTCTCTTGATTTTTTTTTTTTTACAAATTGTTAGGGAAATGGTGACATACAGAACGGTTAAAGTATGCCAGTCCGCACCGGTGGCTCGCGTCTGTAATCCTAGCTGCTCAGGAGGCTGAGAGCTGAGGATCACGGTTCAAAGCCAGCCAGGGCAGGAAAGTCACCAGACTCTTATCTCCAATAAGGCACTGGAAAATCGGAAGTGGCGCTGTGGCTCAAGCGGTAGAGCGCTCGCTTTGAGCTGAAGAGTTTAGGGACAGCACCCAGGCCCAGAGTTTAAGAAACACCACCGACCCCCCCCCCCAAAAAAAAAAGGATAGGAAAGATTACATTACATAAGTGGGGTAGGAAGAGTACATTTTTTTTTTAATTAATAAGTTTTTTTTTTGTTTTTGTTTTTGTTTTTTTTTCTCGTGGGGCTTGAACTCTGGGCTTGGGCGCTATCCTGCCCGGGCTGGCTTTGAACCGCGATCCTCAGATCTCAGCCTCCTGAGTAGCTAGGATTACAGGCGTGAGCCACCGGCGCCCGGCTAATGAGTTGTTTTAATTGTGAAAATACTTACAGAGTGGTTACAATGACAGGAGCAAGAGCAAGGAAATGAGTACATTTCTTATCAAGCATTGCTGCCTCCTCCTTTGTTTCCATTCCTGCCCTCCCATTTCCCCCCACACCCAAAAAAAGAGTACATTTTTTTTGGACAATGTCACCCCTTCCCTGGCTCTCTCACAGATTTTCCCTCCCTCAAGTTCTGTTTGTTCCCCAGCCACAGGTTGTGTGTCAACATAGTGTCTAGTGAGTGCCACTGTTGCACTTCTTCATCCTGGGTCCCTCCATTTCTTGCCCCTCCCGGAAATAGATGAAGGAAGAAACAATGGGGGGGGGGGGGGGAAGAGAAAACAAAATAACGTCGATGATAACAAACACAAAGAAAGGGGAAGACTTCTTATATGATCAGAGGTATATAGGCATTGCACTTTGGTGAGCCTCATGTCTTCAATTAAGCAACCCAAAGGCCAGAAGTGGAGTTTTGGCTCAAATGGCAGACTGCCAGTCTCTCTTTTTTTTTTTTTTTGGCACGGGGTAGGGGGTGTCCGGTCGTGGGCCTGAACTCTGGGCCTGGGCGCTGTCCCTCAGCTCTTCAGGTTAAGGCTAGCACTCTACCACTTGAGCCACAATGCCACTTCCGGCTTTTTTCTGCTTATGTGGTGCTGAGGAATCGAATCCAGGGCCTCATGCACGCAAGGCAAGCGCTCTACCACTGAGCCACCTTGCCAGCCCCAGAGTGCCAGTCTTGAGCACAAGAGCCACGGGACAGCACTCAGGCTCTGAGTTCAAGTCCCAGGATTGGGGCGTGCACACACACACCCTGCACCCCTTGATCTTTGCTGCTGTTTCCTACCACACAGACACAGGCACGCATGGCAGCATGTGATCTACCTCTTCCCCTTCCCCCCCCACACACTTTGCACTGCCACCACCGCCGCCGCCGCCGCCGCCGCCGCCACCAACTATAGCAACAGACTTCCTAGGCTTCCCCTCCGCGCCCGCCACCCTCCCCCCCCCCCCCCCCCCCCCGGCCCCTAGTTTAGATCGATGAACCAAAGTGTCCCCACTGCACGTTCGGCTCTGGCAAATATCAGATAGGATTACAGTGATGAGGAGAGAGGAGAGACCGCCATGGATTGACTGTAGATCCCAGAGGACAGAATGCCAGCCCAGGCCCATTCATGGGTCAAGCCAGGAAAATGTTTTTTGGTTTTGTTTTTGTTTTTCATTTGCGGTCTCTCTCCACACCCGGTGTGCTTTGTCTGTCTGTCTCTCTGTGCGATAGGGGTTTGCCATTCATGACCTGTGTGGGCGGGGATGCTGGGGCGTGTGTGTGTGTGTGTGTGTGTGTGTGTGTGTGTGTGTGTGTGCGCGCGCGCGCGGGTGAGGGGGAGGTGTTCCTTCCTCACAAGACCTTCCTAAAGTGTCGGTTCGGTCTGGATCGATCTTGGGCCTGACGTTGTTTTTCCTTGTTTCGGGGTGCCACCTACCGGACACCGTGTGGAGTGACAGGGAGTGATTCGGGGCTGATGGCGGAGGCTGGCGACTCTCGCGAGAGTCTCGCAGACTCTCGCGAGAGTCGCGATGAGGTATCGCCGGCTCTCTTCTGCGGCTTTATTTACAACAAAACAAAATGAAACCACAGCAAACAAGGAAATTTTCTTGAAGGGAGGGCCGAGCGGAGGGGGAGGGGGGCCCGCAGGGGGTGTTTCTTTTCGTTATTTTCTGGACACGGAATTCGTTTGGATATTACGTCTTATGAGCAAACTGTACCAGTTTATTTACGGTTGTAATTTATATACAGTAACACAAATGTCTTTACGTCAGTATTATGAAAAAGGGTCCCACGGCTGCAGTGGGTGAAAGATTGAGACGGGAACATTTCTCAAGGAGTGCCAAGAAAATGGAAAACAGGCAATGCAATAGTTCAGGGAGAGTTATAAATATCAAGTGCTGCCCTAGGTGAAATTTCATGCAAATGTCCTCACCCACTCAGGTAAACTTTTTATATAGGTATCAGAATAAAATTTCTTGAACTATATAGACTTTTATTCACTTGATTTCCCTTAAGTAAGTTAAAATAACTGGCTGTTGACAGGGCACATCTGGATATTTCTATCGGTCCCATAGAGATAATCTGTTAAATTTTAGAACACGGTAGATTATATTTGCTATTTCCCCAAATGGACTTTACAAAAGCCATCCGTGGCCCCAAAGATGTATCTGGACCTCTCATCATGTGTGACTAAATAGGCCTCAGTGAAGTAAGCTGAGAAAGCTGCAAAACAAAGCAGATCACTTCAGTTATGGAACATGAAGAGAACAAAAGTAGCTTTATGCCACTGGATCTTTAGTGAGAAGATAGAATAAAAAGAAGAAAAAAATATTGGAGGATGCAATATAAACCAATTGAAACGTATCCAACCGATGATCTGGCTTTGAAGTGGCTATTTACTGGTGTGGTCCTAGACCATGGTGTCCAGAAGGATACATCAATGTGTTTTGAAAGATCCTAAACCAAATATACTTGTAATAATGACAGGTACGTTTCTGTCCTCCTAATTCCAGCTTTAATCCTAACACGTCCGGTTGTGATAATACGTTCACAGTCGTGCCACTTAGGGATATCACGTCTTATGTCTTCTCTGCAATATCTTAAATGCTCAGAGAAGTTACACCTTCTGACAAAAGGACGTTATGTGTGTCACCCACACGGGGACACACACACACACTCTGTTTGCCCGGAGTGCTGTGTAGCTTACCATGTCCAGTTATAGTTTAGGTCTAGCATCCACATAGGAGGGAAAACACGTGCCGTGCCGTTGGTCGGTCGGCTCGGTCGGTCTGTCTGTCTGTCTTTCCGCCGGTCTGTCTTCCCCTGGCATCACCTGTTCTAGGTTCTTCTCCGCCGCCGGCAACCCCCCCCCCCCCCCCCCCCCGCCCCTCGCGCTCCTAGTCCGTCGATCTACTTCCCTCTGTCTGACATAATCTTATTCTTATTCTTTGGGGAATGGATGAATAAACTTTTACCTTGTGGATATTGTACACACACCGTAACGTGTGTGTGTGTGTGTGTGTGTGTGTGTGTGTGTGTGTGTGTGTGTGTGTGTGTTGACGGAATAGAGTGTTTGCCATGCCTGAACCCCTGGCTCTGCCTCTCTACCCGTCTGTGATGCGATGTGTGTGCTGGGGCACTTGTGCCTGCGTATGTTCCCAGTGCGAACTCCAAAGAGAAGTACGCCCGCCGGGCCTGTGGGTTCTAACCATGCTTCACCCCCGGGCGATAGGATCGCCCCTCTGACTGACGCCTCCACTCTGTTTGGGCCGGGGCCCCTCGTCTCTCCCTGTGTTTCCTCCTAGGGTTCCCTACCTGCCCTCCCCCCAGCCCCGCACACACACACACACACACACACACACACACACACACACACACACACACACACACACACACACTGTGCACCGCCACGCTCGGGTCCAGGTCCTCCACCACAGGCATGTGAGTGATGATGCCTCTACCCTCCGACACCTGTGTGTAGGGTTTAGATTCATCGCCTCATGCCCCGAATCCTGCTCCAGAGAGAGAGTGGCAGAGCCTATTAGAAAAGGCTAGCTGTCTGGACAGGCTAGAGTACGAACCGGTGAGAAGGTCGTTCCGTCCGGTGCGGTGCCCGGGGATAAGCGTCACACGGGTGCCACCTCCCCTTCCTTCCCCACCCAGCCAGCAGCGGCTCTCGTTTGGCTTTCCTGTCATTCGGTGATGGGTGAGTGGACTCACGCTTCCCATTGCACGGTCACCGTGGTTTTCCAGACCTGTGTGCGTGACGTAGCTACTCTCTGTGTGTTAGAAGAAACCTCTCTCTGGCCTTCCCCCTGCCCTTTCCCTGCCTGTGAGGGGTGGCGGGTGGGGGCGGGGGGAGGGAGTGTGTTGTGGGGCGGGCGAGGAGCGGACTTTCACAAGTGAGCGGGGTGCCTCCCGACGGCTCGTCTCTTGCTGGAGCCGACCCATCTTTGGGAGTTTTTTTTTTTTTTTTTTTTTTTTTTTCTCTTTCTGGTTTCCATCTGGGGGAAAAAGAAAACAAAACGTACAAACAACCCCCCCCACCCCACCCCACCCCCCAAAAAAAAAAAAAAGACGGGCAGGCAGACGGTGGGACGAGCGCTCACTTGCCCTTTTCTGGCCATTGTTGGGCGGGGGTGGGGGTCTTGCCACGGGCGGCGGAGGTCGTGCGGGTGGCCGGTTCGTTTTCTCTCGTGGTGCGGGCCTGCCGTCTTTGCCGCCCCTTCCTGCTTGGGACCGATCCCGGCTTCCCGGTTCTCGGGTTCGGGCCGCTCCGTTCGGGCGAATGTCGTCCTGGTTCCTGGTTTCACTTTGGTCGCTGGCGGCGGCGGCGGCGGCGGCGGCGGCGGCGGCGGCGGCGGCGGCGGCTCGATCTCGGTCTAGGTCTCTGGTGGCTCTGGTGTCGTTCGTGAGGTCGCAGAGAGGACCCGGCTGCAGGTCCTGACCTAGGTTGTGCCACTCGGTGCGTGGCGGTGGTGAGTGAGGCGATTTGTTTCCGTGTTCTGTGTCTCCGGAGCTCAGAGCCGGCCGGCGCGCGCCGATCCGGGGTACGGCGGCTCGGTGGAGTCGGTCGTTGGAAGGCGGTTGTCGTGCTCCCCCTGGCGTCCGCTTTGATATGACAGTCCCCTCGTTCTCAGCCGAGCGAGCGAGTGGAGGAGGAGGAGGTCTGGCGGCAGCGAGCCGGGCGGAGGCCCGGCCTCTGCCGGGTGCCGGGCGCGACTGTCGCCGTGGTGTCGCTGTGGCGCCGGGGCGGCTGTTCTGTCGGACTTTGCGCCCGCAGGCGAGCGCGGGGTGGGGCCGTGCGTCGCCGCTCTCTCTTCGGTGCCCGGTCTGTGCGGGGGGTGGCAGCTTTGTCGGGTCGACCAGTAGTTCTGTCTGGGCCCGACGCCTTGTCCTCCTCCCCTCCCTGGACTCTGGTCTTTGAGGGCGAAAAAAGGAGAGTACGAGGGACGTCTCGGGAGTCGGGGGAGAGGGTCCCCGGGTGAGCCGATAGGTGGTGGGGCCGGTCCCGGCCCGGACTCGGACCCCCCCCCCTCCCCGGAGTCACCTCCGAGTGAGCGCTTGGCGCGTGCCGGGCGCGAGGGCCTGGGTCGCCGGCCCCGTGTGGCCTCCCTCCACGGCCTCCTCCACGGCCCCGGAGGCCGGAGGACAGACCTCTCCGGCGGGAGGAGCCGTGGGCACGGCCGAGGCGAGCCTCGGGGCCGGGACCTACGCCCCCCCCATCCCCGACATAGGATGGTCGTCGGAGTCACCTCCGAGTGAGCGCTTGGCGCGTGCCGGGAGCGAGGGCCTGGGTCGCCGGCCCCGTGTGGCCTCCCTCCACGGCCTCCTCCACGGCCCCGGAGGCCGGAGGACAGACCTCTCCGGCGGGAGGAGCCGCGGGCACGGCCGAGGCGAGCCTCGGGGCCGGGACCTACCTACCATCTGCGGGGACTTGCCCGGTGGGCCCTGCGTAGGGGAAAACTCGAGGCGGAGGGAGCACCTCGGGAGTCGGGGACCCGAGCCCGGGAGTCCCGGGTGTGTGCGTGCTGGCGGCAGGGCGCTCACCACCGACCCCGCGCGGTGTGGGTGTGGTGGTTGGGTGCCTCTCGGAGTGGGTGCCTCGCGTCTGCCGGGGGAAGGCTCCCCGTACCGCCCGTGCGGTGAGCCCGTGCACACCCGGGGTGTGTGCCTGCGAGGTAGTGGGGCGGGAGCGTCCCTTGACCCCGCTCCCGCCCTGGCTCTTCGTCTGTCTTCGCCTTATGTGGTCGACCAGCTGTCCCTGAGAGTTCCGTGTCTGGCTCTGTTGGGGACGTGTTGGGGACAGGTGTCCCTGATGTGGTTTCCGAGAGGTCCCTGTCGCCAGCGAGTTGTCGCCCCTGCCTGACGACCTGGTTTTGGCGTGGTGACGTGAGGATTTTGTACCTGCAGGAGGGTGCTGGCATGCTGTGTCCCGGTGGCTGTCAGCGGGTCTCTGGGGGCTCTCTCGGATGCTGTGTGCCGGGCCTTTCCCGTCTCTTCCCGGTCCGGGTCCCCCTGTCCTTCCCCTCACACCCTGGGCTCCCGCTGCCCTGAGCAGGCCCTGTGTCCCTGTGGTGGCTCGTGGGTGTGGTGGTGGTTGGCGGCTGAGTGAGTCCCGTCGTCCTTGATCTCTCCCCCGCTCCCGGTGCCGGATTCTGGCCCTTGCCTCGGCACGCTGAGGAGGAGAGTGGTTGGTTGCCTGGGGTGTGCATAGGTAGGGCCCGCACGGTGTGCTTCCCTCGCCGTGGCCGGCTTGAGGAGGAAAAAGGGGGGGGGCCGCCGGCCGCCGAGTCCGGACTCTTGCGTGTGCGGCATCCCCGTTCTGCCGTTGGGCTCGCCCGACCTCCGTGACTTTTTTTTTTTTCCTTCCTCCTATCGCCCCTAGCTCCAACTCCCCCGACCTGCCGCTTCCCGATGGCGGGCCTGGTCGGCCGCTGAGCTGCGCTACCTCCCGAGCGCTGTCCGTGGCTTTTTTTCTTTTTTTTTTTTTTTTTCTTTTTTTTTTCCCCTCCCTTTCTAGCTTCTTCGGTCCTGTGCCCGGCAGAGGTGTCCTGGTTATCCCGAGTGCCAGGGACGCTTAAGCCCCGTGGTATTTTTTTCATTTTTTTTTTCTTTTTCTTTTTACCTCGCTCCTTACTCACGGAAGGGTGTCTGTCCTGGCTACGCTTTTATCCCCAGGCTGTTGGCCCTCTCAGGAGCCGAGCTTCCCTGGGCCACCGCCTCCCGATTGCCGCGTGGCTGCCTTCTCCCACCCCCTCGGTGTGATTGATGTGGTGACGTTGCGATCTCCTTCGGGCCCGGGCCTAAGCTGCGCCAGGCGAGGGACGGACATTCATGGCGAATGGGACCGCTCTTCTCGTTCTGCCCGTGGGCCCCTGCCCTCACCCGTCCCACCGTGCCGGCGCCGGTGGTGTGCGGGGAGGCGGGGGTGCGGCAACCGGGCCCGGCTGCGCTCTCCCTGCCCTCGCCGTGAGGTCGGGGACTTGTACACGCTGGAGGAGGGGGGCGCCCTGATCTTGCTCCTCTCTTCCCGTGACTCGTTATTGGCACGGGGGTCGGCTCTCTCCGCGGAGAGGGAGGGTCGGTGCTCCGTGCTTGCCCGTGCTGTGTGGTGTGAAAAACCGCGCCTCGCGCTCTGCCCTCTTGCGGTGCTCCCGGAACGCTCCCGGTTGGTTCTCTCAGGTGCCTGAGGCTGAGTGGTGGTGTCGTTCCCGATCCTGGCGTTGTCCGCTGCCTTGTGCCAGCCTGCTGCCCGTGGTGTGTCCCGGCCGTCCTCGGGTTCGTGGGGCTTTTGTGCGAGTGAGAAGTTACCGTTGAGATTGACGTCTCTGCTGGGGGGGGGTCGAGGCGGTTCCCCAGAGGAGCGCTCTTCCCTTGTTGCGCTGGGCGGTGGCTTCCCCGCATGAGCTGCCGCCCTGGTCCTGGCTTGTCTTCCCTGCCGTGTCACCTGGCTTTCATCGCACCGGGGGACCTGAGATGTTGCAGTGGGAGGCGAGCGGGGCCCGTGCGGGCTTCCCGCCCGTGTGCGCGACTTTGCTCTGGCCCCGCACGGCAAGGCCGACCGACCAGGGTTGGTGTTGCTGCTGCCGCAGACCCCCCCTGTGCCCCACCCCTCCCTGCCCCCCGTGGTGGGAAGGATGGACGCCTCTGATGTGTGCTGGTTCCCGGCGGGGTTCCCGTCGGGGTTGGGTGCGGGCCACCCTCAGAGTGAGGAGAGGTTCTCTAGCGATCCTCGTTCGGGAAGCGGCGTGCGCTGCTGGGTTGGCGGGGGCCCGCCCCCGATGGGCTCCCGCGGCCCTGCCGCTCCCTGCCCCGCTTTTGAGCGCTAGTGGCTGCCCGCGTCGGTAAACTGCGTGCCCGCGCCTCCCCCCTCCGAGCTGGGGGAGGGTCCCGCGGGACCTCTCCCGGGCCGTCGTCTGGTGTGGTGAGTGGAGGACGTTCCCGATCCGTCCCCGCCCCTGCCTCGCGTGCGGTGTGTCGAGTGGCGGAGCCTGGAGCCCGTGCCGGGTCGCGATGCGAGGGCGTGTGGTGTGTGGCTTCCCGGCCTCGTGCTTGGGTTGCCGTGGGGTTTTTGGGGGTCCCGTCCCCCTCCCCCTCCGGCCCCTGGCGACGCTGTTCCCGAGCGTCTGTGTGGGCCGCCGCCCGTTGGCGACGACGGCGCCGTGCGGGCGCTGGGCCCCGCGGTGTTCCGGGGCCGCCGTGCCCGTGGTGGTGCGCCGCTCGGGGGGGTTCTGGCCCCCCGGAGCCGAGGATCCCGGTGTGTGTGGGCCCTTGCTCACGCGGCCGAAAAAGAGGCGGTCGATGATGGGTGCTGTGCCCGGCGGTGTGGTGTGGATGGAGGCGGTGGGGCCCTGCTGGCGCGGGCGGCTCCGCGGGCGTTCACGGGGTCTTTGAGGTGTGTGCGAGAGCTGCCTTTTCCCTCTCGGGCCTCTTTTGGGGGGGCCCGCCGCTGCCGCGGTGGGGGTTTCCGGTCCGCTGGTCGGCCGGCTCGGTGTCCCAGGCGTTGCGCGGGACCGCCCCGGAGTTGGGGGTGGTGAGATCCCGCGTTCGTTTACCTG
>NW_024871590.1:0-30289 GCF_019054845.1 Dipodomys spectabilis | reverse complement strand
CAAAACATTCACAGAGTCTACACCTATAAAGAATATATTTTACTATACTTCTCCTACCAAGAAGAGTTTTTAATTTTTCAACAAGCAGAAATATAAAACATTCAGAAATTTTCATAATGCATATACTTATATGAAAGAAATATTTTTGATGGTTCGGTTACGAAGAAGTGTTTTAATGTTCCAAGAGCATAAATTCAAAACAATCGGATGTTTTCATGATCCATATACTTATATGAAGAAAGTATCTTGCACGCTTCTCCTAGGCAGCCATGTTCTAAATTCATAATAAACTAAAGAAGTAACATATAATCACAAAATAATCACAAAGTTTACACCTAAGCAGAAAATATTTTGCTATGCTTCATCTACCAACAATTGTTTTTAATTTTTCAACAAGCAGAAATATAAAACAATCAGAAATTTTCATAATGCATATACTTATATGAAAGAAATATTTTTGATGGTTCGGTTACGAAGAAGTGTTTTAATGTTCCAAGAGCATAAATTCAAAACAATCGGATGTTTTCATGATCCATTATACTTATATGTAGAAAGAATCTTGCACGCTTCTCCTAGGGAGCCATGTTCTAAATTCATAATAAACTAAAGAAGTAACAAATAATCACAAAATATTCACAAGGTTTACACGCAGAAGGAAAATATTTGCTGTGCTTGTTCAACCAACAAGTGTTTTTAATTTTTCAACAAGCAGAAATATAAATCAATCAGGAATATTCACAAAGTATATACTTATATATGAAAATGAAATATAACATGGTTCTGCTACGAAGTCATGTTTTTAATTTTCCTAGAACACAAATTCAAAACAATCAGAAATATTCATAATGTATATACTTATACGAAAATAAAATTGGACAGGGTTATACCAGGAAGTGACGTTCTGAATGCATAATAAACCAAAAAAGTAACGTATAATGACAAAACATTCACAGAGTCTACACCTATAAAGAATATATTTTACTATACTTCTCCTACCAAGAAGAGTTTTTAATTTTTCAACAAGCAGAAATATAAAACAATCAGAAATTTTCATAATGCATATACTTATATGAAAGAAATATTTTTGATGGTTCGGTTACGAAGAAGTGTTTTAATGTTCCAAGAGCATAAATTCAAAACAATCGGATGTTTTCATGATCCATATACTTATATGAAGAAAGTATCTTGCACGCTTCTCCTAGGCAGCCATGTTCTAAATTCATAATAAACTAAAGAAGTAACATATAATCACAAAATAATCACAAAGTTTACACGTAAGCAGAAAAAATTTTGCTATGCTTCATCTACCAACAAGTGTTTTTAATTTTTCAACAAGCTGAAATATAAAACAATCAGAAATTTTCATAATGCATATACTTATATGAAAGAGATATTTATGATGGTTCAGTTAGGAAGAAGTGTTTTAAATGTTCCAAGAGCATAAATTCAAAACAATCGGATGTTTTCATGATCCATATACTTATATGTAGAAAGAATCTTGTACGCCTTCTCCTAGGGAGCCATGTTCTAAATTCATAATAAACTAAAGAAGTAACAAATAATCACAAAATATTCACAAGGTTTACACGCAGAAGGGAAATATTTTGCTGTGCTTGTTCAACCAACAAGTGTTTTTAATTTTTCAACAAGCAGAAATATAAATCGATCAGGAATATTCACAAAGTATATACTTATATATGAAGATGAAATATAACATGGTTCTGCTACGAAGTCATGTTTTTAATTTTCCTAGAACACAAATTCAAAACAATCAGAAATATTCATAATGTATATACTTATACGAAAATAAAATTGGACAGGGTTATACCAGGAAGTGACGTTCTGAATGCATAATAAACCAAAAAAGTAACGTATAATGACAAAACATTCACAGAGTCTACACCTATAATGAATATATTTTACTATACTTCTCCTACCAAGAAGAGTTTTTAATTTTTCAACAAGCAGAAATATAAAACATTCAGAAATTTTCATAATGCATATACTTATATGAAAGAAATATTTTGATGGTTCGGTTACGAAGAAGTGTTTTAATGTTCCAAGAGCATAAATTCAAAACAATCGGATGTTTTCATGATCCATATACTTATATGAAGAAAGTATCTTGCACGCTTCTCCTAGGCAGCCATGTTCTAAATTCATAATAAACTAAAGAAGTAACATATAATCACAAAATAATCACAAAGTTTACACGTAAGCAGAAAATATATTGCTATGCTTCATCTACCAACAAGTGTTTTTAATTTTTCAACAAGCAGAAATATAAAACAATCAGAAATTTTCATAATGCATATACTTATATGAAAGAAATATTTTTGATGGTTCGGTTACGAAGAAGTGTTTTAATGTTCCAAGAGCATAAATTCAAACAATCGGATGTTTTCATGATCCATATACTTATATGTAGAAAGAATCTTGCACGCTTCTCCTAGGGAGCCATGTTCTAAATTCATAATAAACTAAAGAAGTAACAAATAATCACAAAATATTCACAAGGTTTACACGCAGAAGGAAAATATTTTGCTGTGCTTGTTCAACCAACAAGTGTTCTTAATTTTTCAACAAGCAGAAATATAAATCAATCAGGAATATTCACAAAGTATATACTTATATATGAAAATGAAATATAACATGGTTCTGCTACGAAGTCATGTTTTTAATTTTCCTAGAACACAAATTCAAAACAATCAGAAATATTCAAAATGTATATACTTATACGAAAATAAAATTGGACAGGGTTATACCAGGAAGTGACGTTCTGAATGCATAATAAACCAAAAAAGTAACGTATAATGACAAAACATTCACAGAGTCTACACCTATAAAGAATATATTTTACTATACTTCTCCTACCAAGAAGAGTTTTTAATTTTTCAACAAGCAGAAATATAAAACAATCAGAAATTTTCATAATGCATATACTTATATGAAAGAGATATTTATGATGGTTCAGTTAGGAAGAGGTGTTTTAATTTTCCAAGAGCATAAATTCAAAACAATCGGATGTTTTCATGATCCATATGCTTATATGAAGAAAGTATCTTGCACGCTTCTCCTAGGGAGCCATGTTCTAAATTCATAATAAACTAAAGAAGTAACATATAATCACAAAATAATCACAAAGATTACACGTAAGGAGAAAATATTTTGCTATGCTTCATCTACCAACAAGTGTTTTTAATTTTTCAACAAGCAGAAATATAAAACAATCAGAAATTTTCATAATGCATATACTTATATGAAAGAAATATTTTTGATGGTTCGGTTACGAAGAAGTGTTTTAATGTTCCAAGAGCATAAATTCAAAACAATCGGATGTTTTCATGATCCATATACTTATATGAAGAAAGTATCTTGCACGCTTCTCCTAGGCAGCCATGTTCTAAATTCATAATAAACTAAAGAAGTAACATATAATCACAAAATAATCACAAAGTTTACACGTAAGCAGAAAATATTTTGCTTATGCTTCATCTACCAACAAGTGTTTTTAATTTTCAACAAGCAGAAATATAAAACAATCAGAAATTTTCATAATGCATATACTTATATGAAAGAGATATTTATGATGGTTCAGTTAGGAAGAGGTGTTTTAATTTTCCAAGAGCATAAATTCAAAACAATCGGTTGTTTTCATGATCCATATACTTATATGAAGAAAGTATCTTGCTCGCTTCTCCTAAGGAGCCATGTTCTAAATTCATAATAAACTAAAGAAGTAACATATAATCACAAAATAATCACAAAGTTTACACGTAAGAAGAAAATATTTTGCTATGCTTCATCTACCAACAAGTGTTTTTAATTCTTCCACAAGCAGAAATATAAAACAATCAGAAATTTTCATAATGCATATACTTATATGAAAGAAATATTTTGATGGTTCGGTTACGAAGAAGTGTTTTAATGTTCCAAGAGCATAAATTCAAAACAATCGGATGTTCTCATGATCCATATACTTATATGAAGAAAGAATCTTGGTCGCTTCTCCTAGGGAGCCATGTTCTAAATTCATAATAAACTAAAGAAGTAACAAATAATCACAAAATATTCACAAGGTTTACACGCAGAAGGAAAATATTTTGCTATGCTTCATCTACCAACAAGTGTTTTTAATTTTTCAACAAGCAGAAATATAAAACAATCAGAAATTTTCATAATGCATATACTTATATGAATGTGATATTTATGATGGTTCAGTTAGGAAGAGGTGTTTTAATTTTCCAAGAGCATAAATTCAAAACAATCGGATGTTTTCATGATCCATATGCTTATATGAAGAAAGTATCTTGCACGCTTCTCCTAGGGAGCCATGTTCTAAATTCATAATAAACTAAAGAAGTAACATATAGTCACAAAATAATCACAAAGATTACACGTAAGGAGAAAATATTTTGCTATGCTTCATCTACCAACAAGTGTTTTTAATTTTTCAACAAGCAGAAATATAAAACAATCAGAAATTTTCATAATGCATATACTTATATGAAAGAAATATTTTTGATGGTTCGGTTACGAAGAAGTGTTTTAATGTTCCAAGAGCATAAATTCAAAACAATCGGATGTTTTCATGATCCATATACTTATATGAAGAAAGTATCTTGCACGCTTCTCCTAGGCAGCCATGTTCTAAATTCATAATAAACTAAAGAAGTAACATATAATCACAAAATAATCACAAAGTTTACACGTAAGCAGAAAATATTTTGCTATGCTTCATCTACCAACAAGTGTTTTTAATTTTTCAACAAGCAGAAATATAAAACAATCAGAAATTTTCATAATGCATATACTTATATGAAAGAGATATTTATGATGGTTCAGTTAGGAAGAGGTGTTTTAATTTTCCAAGAGCATAAATTCAAAACAATCGGTTGTTTTCATGATCCATATACTTATATGAAGAATGAATCTTGGTCGCTTCTCCTAGGGAGCCATGTTCTAAATTCATAATAAACTAAAGAAGTAACATATAATCACAAAATAATGACAAAGTTTACACGTAAGAAGAAAATATTTTGCTATGCTTCATCTACCAACAAGTGTTTTTAATTTTTCAACAAGCAGAAATATAAAACAATCAGAAATTTTCATAATGCATATACTTATATGAAAGTGATATTTATGATGGTTCAGTTAGGAAGAGGTGTTTTAATTTTCCAAGAGCATAAATTCAAAACAATCGGATGTTTTCATGATCCATATACTATATGTAGAAAGAATGTTGCACGCTTCTCCTAGGGAGCCATGTTCTAAATTCATAATAACTAAAGAAGTAACAAATAATCACAAAATATTCACAAGGTTTACACGCAGAAGGAAAATATTTTGCTATGCTTCATCTACCAACAAGTGTTTTTAATTTTTCAACAAGCAGAAATATAAAACAATCAGAAATTTTCATAATGCATATACTTATATGAAAGTGATATTTATGATGGTTCAGTTAGGAAGAGGTGTTTTAATTTTCCAAGAGCATAAATTCAAAACAATCGGATGTTTTCATGATCAATATACTTATATGAAGAAAGTATCTTGCACGCTTCTCCTAGGGAGCCATGTTCTAAATTCATAATAAACTAAAGAAGTAACATATAATCACAAAATAATCACAAAGATTACACGTAAGGAGAAAATATTTTGCTATGCTTCATCTACCAACAAGTGTTTTTAATTTTTCAACAAGCAGAAATATAAAACAATCAGAATTTTCATAATGCATATACTTATATGAAAGAAATATTTTTGATGGTTCGGTTACGAAGAAGTGTTTTAATGTTCCAAGAGCATAAATTCAAAACAATCGGATGTTTTCATGATCCATATACTTATATGAAGAAAGTATCTTGCACGCTTCTCCTAGGCAGCCATGTTCTAAATTCATAATAAACTAAAGAAGTAACATATAATCACAAAATAATCACAAAGTTTACACGTAAGCAGAAATATTTTGCTATGCTTCATCTACCAACAAGTGTTTTTAATTTTTCAACAAGCAGAAATATAAAACAATCAGAAATTTTCATAATGCATATACTTATATGAAAGAGATATTTATGATGGTTCAGTTAGGAAGAGGTGTTTTAATTTTCCAAGAGCATAAATTCAAAACAATCGGTTGTTTTCATGATCCATATACTTATATGAAGAAAGTATCTTGCTCGCTTCTCCTAAGGAGCCATGTTCTAAATTCATAATAAACTAAAGAAGTAACATATAATCACAAAATAATCACAAAGTTTACACGTAAGAAGAAAATATTTTGCTATGCTTCATCTACCAACAAGTGTTTTTAATTCTTCCACAAGCAGAAATATAAAACAATCAGAAATTTTCATAATTGCATATACTTATATGAAAGAAATATTTTTGATGGTTCGGTTACGAAGAAGTGTTTTAATGTTCCAAGAGCATAAATTCAAAACAATCGGATGTTCTCATGATCCATATACTTATATGAAGAAAGAATCTTGGTCGCTTCTCCTAGGGAGCCATGTTCTAAATTCATAATAAACTAAAGAAGTAACAAATAATCACAAAATATTCACAAGGTTTACACGCAGAAGGAAAATATTTTGCTATGCTTCATCTACCAACAAGTGTTTTTAATTTTTCAACAAGCAGAAATATAAAACAATCAGAAATTTTCATAATGCATATACTTATATGAAAGTGATATTTATGATGGTTCAGTTAGGAAGAGGTGTTTTAATGTTCCAAGAGCATAAATTCAAAACAATCGGATGTTTTCATGATCCATATACTTATATGAAGAAAGTATCTTGCACGCTTCTCCTAGGGAGCCATGTTCTAAATTCATAATAAACTAAAGAAGTAACATATAATCACAAAATAATCACAAAGTTTACACGTAAGAAGAAAATATTTTGCTATGCTTCATCTACCAACAAGTGTTTTTAATTCTTCCACAAGCAGAAATATAAAACAATCAGAAATTTTCATAATGCATATACTTATATGAAAGAAATATTTTTGATGGTTCGGTTACGAAGAAGTGTTTTAATGTTCCAAGAGCATAAATTCAAAACAATCGGATGTTTTCATGATCCATATACTTATATGAAGAAAGTATCTTGCACGCTTCTCCTAGGCAGCCATGTTCTAAATTCATAATAAACTAAAGAAGTAACATATAATCACAAAATAATCACAAAGTTTACACGTAAGCAGAAAATATTTTGCTATGCTTCATCTACCAACAAGTGTTTTTAATTTTTCAACAAGCAGAAATATAAAACAATCAGAAATTTTCATAATGCATATACTTATATGAAAGAGATATTTATGATGGTTCAGTTAGGAAGAGGTGTTTTAATTTTCCAAGATCATAAATTCAAAACAATCGGTTGTTTTCATGATCCATATACTTATATGAAGAAAGTATCTTGCTCGCTTCTCCTAAGGAGCCATGTTCTAAATTCATAATAAACTAAAGAAGTAACATATAATCACAAAATAATCACAAAGTTTACACGTAAGAAGAAAATATTTTGCTATGCTTCATCTACCAACAAGTGTTTTTAATTCTTCCACAAGCAGAAATATAAAACAATCAGAAATTTTCATAATGCATATACTTATATGAAAGAAATATTTTTTGATGGTTCGGTTACGAAGAAGTGTTTTAATGTTCCAAGAGCATAAATTCAAAACAATCGGATGTTCTCATGATCCATATACTTATATGAAGAAAGAATCTTGGTCGCTTCTCCTAGGGAGCCATGTTCTAAATTCATAATAAACTAAAGAAGTAACATATAATCACAAAATAATGACAAAGTTTACACGTAAGAAGAAAATATTTTGCTATGCTTCATCTACCAACAAGTGTTTTTAATTTTTCAACAAGCAGAAATATAAAACAATCAGAAATTTTCATAATGCATATACTTATATGAAAGAGATATTTATGATGGTTCAGTTAGGAAGAGGTGTTTTAATTTTCCAAGAGCATAAATTCAAAACAATCGGATGTTTTCATGATCCATATACTTATATGTAGAAAGAATGTTGCACGCTTCTCCTAGGGAGCCATGTTCTAAATTCATAATAAACTAAAGAAGTAACAAATAATCACAAAATATTCACAAGGTTTACACGCAGAAGGAAAATATTTTGCTATGCTTCATCTACCAACAAGTGTTTTTAATTTTTCAACAAGCAGAAATATAAAACAATCAGAAATTTTCATAATGCATATACTTATATGAAAGTGATATTTATGATGGTTCAGTTAGGAAGAGGTGTTTTAATTTTCCAAGAGCATAAATTCAAAACAATCGGATGTTTTTCATGATCAATATACTTATATGAAGAAAGTATCTTGCACGCTTCTCCAAGGGAGCCATGTTCTAAATTCATAATAAACTAAAGAAAGTAACATATAATCACAAAATAATCACAAAGATTACACGTAAGGAGAAAATATTTTGCTATGCTTCATCTACCAACAAGTGTTTTTAATTTTTCAACAAGCAGAAATATAAAACAATCAGAAATTTTCATAATGCATATACTTATATGAAAGAAATATTTTTGATGGTTCGGTTACGAAGAAGTGTTTTAATGTTCCAAGAGCATAAATTCAAAACAATCGGATGTTTTCATGATCCATATACTTATATGAAGAAAGTATCTTGCACGCTTCTCCTAGGCAGCCATGTTCTAAATCATAATAAACTAAAGAAGTAACAAATAATCACAAAATATTCACAAGGTTTACACGCAGAAGGAAAATATTTTGCTGTGCTTGTTCAACCAACAAGTGTTTTTAATTTTTCAACAAGCAGAAATATAAATCAATCAGGAATATTCACAAAGTATATACTTATATATGAAAATGAAATATAACATGGTTCTGCTACGAAGTCATGTTTTTAATTTTCCTAGAACACAATTCAAAACAATCAGAAATATTCATAATGTATATACTTATACGAAAATAAAATTGGACAGGGTTATACCAGGAAGTGACGTTCTGAATGCATAATAAACCAAAAAAGTAACGTATAATGACAAAACATTCACAGAGTCTACACGTATAAAGAATATATTTTACTATACTTCTCCTACCAAGAAGAGTTTTTAATTTTTCAACAAGCAGAAATATAAAACAATCAGAAATTTTCATAATGCATATACTTATATGAAAGAAATATTTTTGATGGTTCGGTTACGAAGAAGTGTTTTAATGTTCCAAGAGCATAAATTCAAAACAATCGGATGTTTTCATGATCCATATACTTATATGAAGAAAGTATCTTGCACGCTTCTCCTAGGCAGCCATGTTCTAAATTCATAATAAACTAAAGAAGTAACATATAATCACAAAATAATCACAAAGTTTACACGTAAGCAGAAAATATTTTGCTATGCTTCATCTACCAACAAGTGTTTTTAATTTTTCAACAAGCAGAAATATAAAACAATCAGAAATTTTCATAATGCATATACTTATATGAAAGAGATATTTATGATGGTTCAGTTAGGAAGAGGTGTTTTAATTTTCCAAGAGCATAAATTCAAAACAATCGGATGTTTTCATGATCCATATACTTATATGTAGAAAGAATCTTGCACGCTTCTCCTAGGGAGCCATGTTCTAAATTCATAATAAACTAAAGAAGTAACAAATAATCACAAAATATTCACAAGGTTTACACGCAGAAGGAAAATATTTTGCTATGCTTCATCTACCAACAAGTGTTTTTAATTTTTCAACAAGCAGAAATATAAAACAATCAGAAATTTTCATAATGCATATACTTATATGAAAGTGATATTTATGATGGTTCAGTTAGGAAGAGGTGTTTTAATTTTCCAAGAGCATAAATTCAAAACAATCGGATGTTTTCATGATCAATATACTTATATGAAGAAAGTATCTTGCACGCTTCTCCTAGGGAGCCATGTTCTAAATTCATAATAAACTAAAGAAGTAACATATAATCACAAAATAATCACAAAGATTACACGTAAGGAGAAAATATTTTGCTATGCTTCATCTACCAACAAGTGTTTTTAATTTTTCAACAAGCAGAAATATAAAACAATCAGAAATTTTCATAATGCATATACTTATATGAAAGAAATATTTTTGATGGTTCGGTTACGAAGAAGTGTTTTAATGTTCCAAGAGCATAAATTCAAAACAATCGGATGTTTTCATGATCCATATACTTATATGTAGAAAGAATCTTGCACGCTTCTCCTAGGGAGCCATGTTCTAAATTCATAATAAACTAAAGAAGTAACAAATAATCACAAAATATTCACAAGGTTTACACGCAGAAGGAAAATATTTTGCTATGCTTCATCTACCAACAAGTGTTTTTAATTTTTCAACAAGCAGAAATATAAAACAATCAGAAATTTTCATAATGCATATACTTATATGAAAGAGATATTTATGATGGTTCAGTTAGGAAGAGGTGTTTTAATTTTCCAAGAGCATAAATTCAAAACAATCGGATGTTTTCATGATCCATATACTTATATGAAGAAAGTATCTTGCACGCTTCTCCTAGGGAGCCATGTTCTAAATTCATAATAAACTAAAGAAGTAACATATAATCACAAAATAATCACAAAGATTACACGTAAGGAGATAATATTTTGCTATGCTTCATCTACCAACAAGTGTTTTTAATTTTTCAACAAGCAGAAATATAAAACAATCAGAAATTTTCATAATGCATATACTTATATGAAAGAAATATTTTTGATGGTTCGGTTACGAAGAAGTGTTTTAATGTTCCAAGAGCATAAATTCAAAACAATCGGATGTTTTCATGATCCATATACTTATATGTAGAAAGAATCTTGCACGCTTCTCCTAGGGAGCCATGTTCTAAATCATAATAAACTAAAGAAGTAACAAATAATCACAAAGTATTCAACAAGGTTTACACGCAGAAGGAAAATATTTTGCTATGCTTCATCTACCAACAAGTGTTTTTAATTTTTCAACAAGCAGAAATATAAAACAATCAGAAATTTTCATAATGCATATACTTATATGAAATAGATATTTATGATGGTTCAGTTAGGAAGAGGTGTTTTAATTTTCCAAGAGCATAAATTCAAAACAATCGGATGTTTTCATGATCCATATGCTTATATGAAGAAAGTATCTTGCACGCTTCTCCTAGGGAGCCATGTTCTAAATTCATAATAAACTAAAGAAGTAACATATAATCACAAAATAATCACAAAGATTACACGTAAGGAGATAATATTTTGCTATGCTTCATCTACCAACAAGTGTTTTTAATTTTCAACAAGCAGAAATATAAAACAATCAGAAATTTTCATAATGCATTATACTTATATGAAAGAAATATTTTTGATGGTTCGGTTACGAAGAAGTGTTTTAATGTTCCAAGAGCATAAATTCAAAACAATCGGATGTTTTCATGATCCATATACTTATATGTAGAAAGAATCTTGCACGCTTCTCCTAGGGAGCCATGTTCTAAATTCATAATAAACTAAAGAAGTAACAAATAATCACAAAGTATTCACAAGGTTTACACGCAGAAGGAAAATATTTTGCTATGCTTCATCTACCAACAAGTGTTTTTAATTTTTCAACAAGCAGAAATATAAAACAATCAGAAATTTTCATAATGCATATACTTATATGAAATAGATATTTATGATGGTTCAGTTAGGAAGAGGTGTTTTAATTTTCCAAGAGCATAAATTCAAAACAATCGGATGTTTTCATGATCCATATGCTTATATGAAGAAAGTATCTTGCACGCTTCTCCTAGGGAGCCATGTTCTAAATTCATAATAAACTAAAGAAGTAACATATAATCACAAAATAATCACAAAGATTACACGTAAGGAGAAAATATTTTGCTATGCTTCATCTACCAACAAGTGTTTTTAATTTTTCAACAAGCAGAAATATAAAACAATCAGAAATTTTCATAATGCATATACTTATATGAAAGAAATATTTTTGATGGTTCGGTTACGAAGAAGTGTTTTAATGTTCCAAGAGCATAAATTCAAAACAATCGGATGTTTTCATGATCCATATACTTATATGTAGAAAGAATCTTGCACGCTTCTCCTAGGGAGCCATGTTCTAAATTCATAATAAACTAAAGAAGTAACAACTAATCACAAATATTCACAAGGTTTACACGCAGAAGGAAAATATTTTGCTATGCTTCATCTACCAACAAGTGTTTTTAATTTTTCAACAAGCAGAAATATAAAACAATCAGAAATTTTCATAATGCATATACTTATATGAAAGAGATATTTATGATGGTTCAGTTAGGAAGAGGTGTTTTAATTTTCCAAGAGCATAAATTCAAAACAATCGGATGTTTTCATGATCCATATACTTATATGAAGAAAGTATCTTGCACGCTTCTCCTAGGGAGCCATGTTCTAAATTCATAATAAACTAAAGAAGTAACATATAATCACAAAATAATCACAAAGATTACACGTAAGGAGAAAATATTTTGCTATGCTTCATCTACCAACAAGTGTTTTTAATTTTTCAACAAGCAGAAATATAAAACAATCAGAAATTTTCATAATGCATATACTTATATGAAAGAAATATTTTTGATGGTTCGGTTACGAAGAAGTGTTTCAATGTTCCAAGAGCATAAATTCAAAACAATCGGATGTTTTCATGATCCATATACTTATATGTAGAAAGAATCTTGCACGCTTCTCCTAGGGAGCCATGTTCTAAATTCATAATAAACTAAAGAAGTAACAAATAATCACAAAATATTCACAAGGTTTACACGCAGAAGGAAAATATTTTGCTATGCTTCATCTACCAACAAGTGTTTTTAATTTTTCAACAAGCAGAAATATAAAACAATCAGAAATTTTCATAATGCATATACTTATATGAAAGAGATATTTATGATGGTTCAGTTAGGAAGAGGTGTTTTAATTTTCCAAGAGCATAAATTCAAAACAATCGGATGTTTTCATGATCCATATACTTATATGAAGAAAGAATCTTGCACGCTTCTCCTAGGGAGCCATGTTCTAAATTCATAATAAACTAAAGAAGTAACATATAATCACAAAATAATCACAAAGATTACACGTAAGGAGAAAATATTTTGCTATGCTTCATCTACCAACAAGTGTTTTTAATTTTTCAACAAGCAGAAATATAAAACAATCAGAAATTTTCATAATGCATATACTTATATGAAAGAAATATTTTTGATGGTTCGGTTACGAAGAAGTGTTTTAATGTTCCAAGAGCATAAATTCAAAACAATCGGATGTTTTCATGATCCATATACTTATATGTAGAAAGAATCTTGCACGCTTCTCCTAGGGAGCCATGTTCTAAATTCATAATAAACTAAAGAAGTAACAAATAATCACAAAATATTCACAAGGTTTACACGCAGAAGGAAAATATTTTGCTATGCTTCATCTACCAACAAGTGTTTTTAATTTTTCAACAAGCAGAAATATAAAACAATCAGAAATTTTCATAATGCATATACTTATATGAAAGAAATATTTTTGATGGTTCGGTTACGAAGAAGTGTTTTAATGTTCCAAGAGCATAAATTCAAAACAATCGGATGTTTTCATGATCCATATACTTATATGTAGAAAGAATCTTGCACGCTTCTCCTAGGGAGCCATGTTCTAAATTCATAATAAACTAAAGAAGTAACAAATAATCACAAAATATTCACAAGGTTTACACGCAGAAGGAAAATATTTTGCTATGCTTCATCTACCAACAAGTGTTTTTAATTTTTCAACAAGCAGAAAATATAAAACAATCAGAAATTTTCATAATGCATATACTTATATGAAAGAGATATTTATGATGGTTCAGTTAGGAAGAGGTGTTTTAATTTTCCAAGAGCATAAATTCAAAACAATCGGATGTTTTCATGATCCATATACTTATATGAAGAAAGTATCTTGCACGCTTCTCCTAGGGAGCCATGTTCTAAATTCATAATAAACTAAAGAAGTAACATATAATCACAAAATAATCACAAAGATTACACGTAAGGAGATAATATTTTGCTATGCTTCATCTACCAACAAGTGTTTTTAATTTTTCAACAAGCAGAAATATAAAACAATCAGAAATTTTCATAATGCATATACTTATGAAAGAAATATTTTTGATGGTTCGGTTACGAAGAAGTGTTTTAATGTTCCAAGAGCATAAATTCAAAACAATCGGATGTTTTCATGATCCATATACTTATATGTAGAAAGAATCTTGCACGCTTCTCCTAGGGAGCCATGTTCTAAATTCATAATAAACTAAAGAAGTAACAAATAATCACAAAGTATTCACAAGGTTTACACGCAGAAGGAAAATATTTGCTATGCTTCATCTACCAACAAGTGTTTTTAATTTTTCAACAAGCAGAAATATAAAACAATCAGAAATTTCATAATGCATATACTTATATGAAATAGATATTTATGATGGTTCAGTTAGGAAGAGGTGTTTTAATTTTCCAAGAGCATAAATTCAAAACAATCGGATGTTTTCATGATCCATATGCTTATATGAAGAAAGTATCTTGCACGCTTCTCCTAGGGAGCCATGTTCTAAATTCATAATAAACTAAAGAAGTAACATATAATCACAAAATAATCACAAAGATTACACGTAAGGAGATAATATTTTGCTATGCTTCATCTACCAACAAGTGTTTTAATTTTTCAACAAGCAGAATATAAAACAATCAGAAATTTTCATAATGCAAATACTTATATGAAAGAAATATTTTTGATGGTTCGGTTACGAAGAAGTGTTTTAATGTTCCAAGAGCATAAATTCAAAACAATCGGATGTTTTCATGATCCATATACTTATATGTAGAAAGAATCTTGCACGCTTCTCCTAGGGAGCCATGTTCTAAATTCATAATAAACTAAAGAAGTAACAAATAATCACAAAGTATTCACAAGGTTTACACGCAGAAGGAAAATATTTTGCTATGCTTCATCTACCAACAAGTGTTTTTAATTTTTCAACAAGCAGAAATATTAAACAATCAGAAATTTTCATAATGCATATACTTATATGAAATAGATATTTATGATGGTTCAGTTAGGAAGAGGTGTTTTAATTTTCCAAGAGCATAATTCAAAACAATCGGATGTTTTCATGATCCATATGCTTATATGAAGAAAGTATCTTGCACGCTTCTCCTAGGGAGCCATGTTCTAAATTCATAATAAACTAAAGAAGTAACATATAATCACAAAATAATCACAAAGATTACACGTAAGGAGAAAATATTTTGCTATGCTTCATCTACCAACAAGTGTACCAACAAGTGTTTTTAATTTTTCAACAAGCAGAAATATAAAACAATCAGAAATTTTCATAATGCATATACTTATATGAAAGAAATATTTTTGATGGTTCGGTTACGAAGAAGTGTTTTAATGTTCCAAGAGCATAAATTCAAAACAATCGGATGTTTTCATGATCCATATACTTATATGTAGAAAGAATCTTGCACGCTTCTCCTAGGGAGCCATGTTCTAAATTCATAATAAACTAAAGAAGTAACAACTAATCACAAAATATTCACAAGGTTTACACGCAGAAGGAAAATATTTTGCTATGCTTCATCTACCAACAAGTGTTTTTAATTTTTCAACAAGCAGAAATATAAAACAATCAGAAATTTTCATAATGCATATACTTATATGAAAGAGATATTTATGATGGTTCAGTTAGGAAGAGGTGTTTTAATTTTCCAAGAGCATAAATTCAAAACAATCGGATGTTTTCATGATCCATATACTTATATGAAGAAAGTATCTTGCACGCTTCTCCTAGGGAGCCATGTTCTAAATTCATAATAAACTAAAGAAGTAACATATAATCACAAAATAATCACAAAGATTACACGTAAGGAGAAAATATTTTGCTATGCTTCATCTACCAACAAGTGTTTTTAATTTTTCAACAAGCAGAAATATAAAACAATCAGAAATTTTCATAATGCATATACTTATATGAAAGAAATATTTTTGATGGTTCGGTTACGAAGAAGTGTTTCAATGTTCCAAGAGCATAAATTCAAAACAATCGGATGTTTTCATGATCCATATACTTATATGTAGAAAGAATCTTGCACGCTTCTCCTAGGGAGCCATGTTCTAAATTCATAATAAACTAAAGAAGTAACAAATAATCACAAAATATTCACAAGGTTTACACGCAGAAGGAAAATATTTTGCTATGCTTCATCTACCAACAAGTGTTTTTAATTTTTCAACAAGCAGAAATATAAAACAATCAGAAATTTTCATAATGCATATACTTATATGAAAGAGATATTTATGATGGTTCAGTTAGGAAGAGGTGTTTTTAATTTTCCAAGAGCATAAATTCAAAACAATCGGATGTTTTCATGATCCATATACTTATATGAAGAAAGAATCTTGCACGCTTCTCCTAGGGAGCCATGTTCTAAATTCATAATAAACTAAAGAAGTAACATATAATCACAAAATAATCACAAAGATTACACGTAAGGAGAAAATATTTTGCTATGCTTCATCTACCAACAAGTGTTTTTAATTTTTCAACAAGCAGAAATATAAAACAATCAGAAATTTTCATAATGCAGTATACTTATATGAAAGAAATATTTTTGATGGTTCGGTTACGAAGAAGTGTTTTAATGTTCCAAGAGCATAAATTCAAAACAATCGGATGTTTTCATGATCCATATACTTATATGTAGAAAGAATCTTGCACGCTTCTCCTAGGGAGCCATGTTCTAAATTCATAATAAACTAAAGAAGTAACAAATAATCACAAAATATTCACAAGGTTTACACGCAGAAGGAAAATATTTTGCTATGCTTCATCTACCAACAAGTGTTTTTAATTTTTCAACAAGCAGAAATATAAAACAATCAGAAATTTTCATAATGCATATACTTATATGAAAGAGATATTTATGATGGTTCAGTTAGGAAGAGGTGTTTTAATTTTCCAAGAGCATAAATTCAAAACAATCGGATGTTTTCATGATCCATATGCTTATATGAAGAAAGTATCTTGCACGCTTCTCCTAGGGAGCCATGTTCTAAATTCATAATAAACTAAAGAAGTAACATATAATCACAAAATAATCACAAAGATTACACGTAAGGAGAAAATATTTTGCTATGCTTCATCTACCAACAAGTGTTTTTAATTTTTCAACAAGCAGAAATATAAAACAATCAGAAATTTTCATAATGCATATACTTATATGAAAGAAATATTTTTGATGGTTCGGTTACGAAGAAGTGTTTTAATGTTCCAAGAGCATAAATTCAAAACAATCGGATGTTTTCATGATCCATATACTTATATGTAGAAAGAATCTTGCACGCTTCTCCTAGGGAGCCATGTTCTAAATTCATAATAAACTAAAGAAGTAACAAATAATCACAAAATATTCACAAGGTTTACACGCAGAAGGAAAATATTTTGCTATGCTTCATCTACCAACAAGTGTTTTTAATTTTTCAACAAGCAGAAATATAAAACAATCAGAAATTTTCATAATGCATATACTTATATGAAAGAGATATTTATGATGGTTCAGTTAGGAAGAGGTGTTTTAATTTTCCAAGAGCATAAATTCAAAACAATCGGATGTTTTCATGATCCATATACTTATATGAAGAAAGTATCTTGCACGCTTCTCCTAGGGAGCCATGTTCTAAATTCATAATAAACTAAAGAAGTAACATATAATCACAAAATAATCACAAAGATTACACGTAAGGAGATAATATTTTGCTATGCTTCATCTACCAACAAGTGTTTTTAATTTTTCAACAAGCAGAAATATAAAACAATCAGAAATTTTCATAATGCATATACTTATATGAAAGAAATATTTTTGATGGTTCGGTTACGAAGAAGTGTTTTAATGTTCCAAGAGCATAAATTCAAAACAATCGGATGTTTTCATGATCCATATACTTATATGTAGAAAGAATCTTGCACGCTTCTCCTAGGGAGCCATGTTCTAAATTCATAATAAACTAAAGAAGTAACAACTAATCACAAATATTCACAAGGTTTACACGCAGAAGGAAAATATTTTGCTATGCTTCATCTACCAACAAGTGTTTTTACTTTTTCAACAAGCAGAAATATAAAACAATCAGAAATTTTCATAATGCATATACTTATATGAAATAGATATTTATGATGGTTCAGTTAGGAAGAGGTGTTTTAAATTTTCCAAGAGCATAAATTCCAAGCAATCGGATGTTTTCATGATCCATATACTTATATGAAGAAAGTATCTTGCACGCTTCTCCTAGGGAGCCATGTTCTAAATTCATAATAAACTAAAGAAGTAACATATAATCACAAAATAATCACAAAGATTACACGTAAGGAGAAAATATTTTGCTATGCTTCATCTACCAACAAGTGTTTTTAATTTTTCAACAAGCAGAAATATAAAACAATCAGAAATTTTCATAATGCATATACTTATATGAAAGAAATATTTTTGATGGTTCGGTTACGAAGAAGTGTTTTAATGTTCCAAGAGCATAAATTCAAAACAATCGGATGTTTTCATGATCCATATACTTATATGTAGAAAGAATCTTGCACGCTTCTCCTAGGGAGCCATGTTCTAAATTCATAATAAACTAAAGAAGTAACAAATAATCACAAAATATTCACAAGGTTTACACGCAGAAGGAAAATATTTTGCTATGCTTCATCTACCAACAAGTGTTTTTAATTTTTCAACAAGCAGAAATATAAAACAATCAGAAATTTTCATAATGCATATACTTATATGAAAGAGATATTTATGATGGTTCAGTTAGGAAGAGGTGTTTTAATTTTCCAAGAGCATAAATTCAAAACAATCGGATGTTTTCATGATCCATATGCTTATATGAAGAAAGTATCTTGCACGCTTCTCCTAGGGAGCCATGTTCTAAATTCATAATAAACTAAAGAAGTAACATATAATCACAAAATAATCACAAAGATTACACGTAAGGAGAAAATATTTTGCTATGCTTCATCTACCAACAAGTGTTTTTAATTTTTCAACAAGCAGAAATATAAAACAATCAGAAATTTTCATAATGCATATACTTATATGAAAGAAATATTTTTGATGGTTCGGTTACGAAGAAGTGTTTTAATGTTCCAAGAGCATAAATTCAAACAATCGGATGTTTTCATGATCCATATACTTATATGTAGAAAGAATCTTGCACGCTTCTCCTAGGGAGCCATGTTCTAAATTCATAATAAACTAAAGAAGTAACAACTAATCACAAAATATTCACAAGGTTTACACGCAGAAGGAAAATATTTTGCTATGCTTCATCTACCAACAAGTGTTTTTAATTTTTCAACAAGCAGAAATATAAAACAATCAGAAATTTTCATAATGCATATACTTATATGAAAGAGATATTTATGATGGTTCAGTTAGGAAGAGGTGTTTTAATTTTCCAAGAGCATAAATTCCAAGCAATCGGATGTTTTCATGATCCATATACTTATATGAAGAAAGTATCTTGCACGCTTCTCCTAGGGAGCCATGTTCTAAATTCATAATAAACTAAAGAAGTAACATATAATCACAAAATAATCACAAAGATTACACGTAAGGAGAAAATATTTTGCTATGCTTCATCTACCAACAAGTGTTTTTAATTTTTCAACAAGCAGAAATATAAAACAATCAGAAATTTTCATAATGCATATACTTATATGAAAGAAATATTTTTGATGGTTCGGTTACGAAGAAGTGTTTTAATGTTCCAAGAGCATAAATTCAAAACAATCGGATGTTTTCATGATCCATATACTTATATGTAGAAAGAATCTTGCACGCTTCTCCTAGGGAGCCATGTTCTAAATTCATAATAAACTAAAGAAGTAACAAATAATCACAAAATATTCACAAGGTTTACACGCAGAAGGAAAATATTTTGCTATGCTTCATCTACCAACAAGTGTTTTTAATTTTTCAACAAGCAGAAATATAAAACAATCAGAAATTTTCATAATGCATATACTTATATGAAAGAGATATTTATGATGGTTCAGTTAGGAAGAGGTGTTTTAATTTTCCAAGAGCATAAATTCAAAACAATCGGATGTTTTCATGATCCATATGCTTATATGAAGAAAGTATCTTGCACGCTTCTCCTAGGGAGCCATGTTCTAAATTCATAATAAACTAAAGAAGTAACATATAATCACAAAATAATCACAAAGATTACACGTAAGGAGAAAATATTTTGCTATGCTTCATCTACCAACAAGTGTTTTTTAATTTTTCAACAAGCAGAAATATAAAACAATCAGAAATTTTCATAATGCATATACTTATATGAAAGAAATATTTTTGATGGTTCGGTTACGAAGAAGTGTTTTAATGTTCCAAGAGCATAAATTCAAAACAATCGGATGTTTTCATGATCCATATACTTATATGTAGAAAGAATCTTGCACGCTTCTCCTAGGGAGCCATGTTCTAAATTCATAATAAACTAAAGAAGTAACAACTAATCACAAAATATTCACAAGGTTTACACGCAGAAGGAAAATATTTTGCTATGCTTCATCTACCAACAAGTGTTTTTAATTTTTCAACAAGCAGAAATATAAAACAATCAGAAATTTTCATAATGCATATACTTATATGAAAGAGATATTTATGATGGTTCAGTTAGGAAGAGGTGTTTTAATTTTCCAAGAGCATAAATTCAAACAATCGGATGTTTTCATGATCCATATACTTATATGAAGAAAGTATCTTGCACGCTTCTCCTAGGGAGCCATGTTCTAAATTCATAATAAACTAAAGAAGTAACATATAATCACAAAATAATCACAAAGATTACACGTAAGGAGAAAATATTTTGCTATGCTTCATCTACCAACAAGTGTTTTTAATTTTTCAACAAGCAGAAATATAAAACAATCAGAAATTTTCATAATGCATATACTTATATGAAAGAAATATTTTTGATGGTTCGGTTACGAAGAAGTGTTTCAATGTTCCAAGAGCATAAATTCAAAACAATCGGATGTTTTCATGATCCATATACTTATATGTAGAAAGAATCTTGCACGCTTCTCCTAGGGAGCCATGTTCTAAATTCATAATAAACTAAAGAAGTAACAAATAATCACAAAATATTCACAAGGTTTACACGCAGAAGGAAAATATTTTGCTATGCTTCATCTACCAACAAGTGTTTTTAATTTTTCAACAAGCAGAAATATAAAACAATCAGAAATTTTCATAATGCATATACTTATATGAAAGAGATATTTATGATGGTTCAGTTAGGAAGAGGTGTTTTAATTTTCCAAGAGCATAAATTCAAAACAATCGGATGTTTTCATGATCCATATACTTATATGAAGAAAGAATCTTGCACGCTTCTCCTAGGGAGCCATGTTCTAAATTCATAATAAACTAAAGAAGTAACATATAATCACAAAATAATCACAAAGATTACACGTAAGGAGAAAATATTTTGCTATGCTTCATCTACCAACAAGTGTTTTTAATTTTTCAACAAGCAGAAATATAAAACAATCAGAAATTTTCATAATGCATATACTTATATGAAAGAAATATTTTGATGGTTCGGTTACGAAGAAGTGTTTTAATGTTCCAAGAGCATAAATTCAAAACAATCGGATGTTTTCATGATCCATATACTTATATGTAGAAAGAATCTTGCACGCTTCTCCTAGGGAGCCATGTTCTAAATTCATAATAAACTAAAGAAGTAACAAATAATCACAAAATATTCACAAGGTTTACACGCAGAAGGAAAATATTTTGCTATGCTTCATCTACCAACAAGTGTTTTTAATTTTTCAACAAGCAGAAATATAAAACAATCAGAAATTTTCATAATGCATATACTTATATGAAAGAGATATTTATGATGGTTCAGTTAGGAAGAGGTGTTTTAATTTTCCAAGAGCATAAATTCAAAACAATCGGATGTTTTCATGATCCATATGCTTATATGAAGAAAGTATCTTGCACGCTTCTCCTAGGGAGCCATGTTCTAAATTCATAATAAACTAAAGAAGTAACATATAATCACAAAATAATCACAAAGATTACACGTAAGGAGAAAATATTTTGCTATGCTTCATCTACCAACAAGTGTTTTTAATTTTTCAACAAGCAGAAATATAAAACAATCAGAAATTTTCATAATGCATATACTTATATGAAAGAAATATTTTTGATGGTTCGGTTACGAAGAAGTGTTTTAATGTTCCAAGAGCATAAATTCAAAACAATCGGATGTTTTCATGATCCATATACTTATATGAAGAAGGTATCTTGCACGCTTCTCCTAGGCAGCCATGTTCTAAATTCATAATAAATAAAAGAAGTAACATATAATCACAAAATAATCACAAAGTTTACACGTAAGCAGAAAATATTTTGCTATGCTTCATCTACCAACAAGTGTTTTTAATTTTTCAACAAGCAGAAATATAAAACAATCAGAAATTTTCATAATGCATATACTTATATGAAAGAGATATTTATGATGGTTCAGTTAGGAAGAGGTGTTTTAATTTTCCAAGAGCATAAATTCAAAACAATCGGATGTTTTCATGATCCATATACTTATATGAAGAAAGTATCTTGCACGCTTCTCCTAGGGAGCCATGTTCTAAATTCATAATAAACTAAAGAAGTAACATATAATCACAAAATAATCACAAAGATTACACGTAAGGAGAAAATATTTTGCTATGCTTCATCTACCAAAAAGTGTTTTTAATTTTTCAACAAGCAGAAATATAAAACAATCAGAAATTTTCATAATGCATATACTTATATGAAAGAAATATTTTTGATGGTTCGGTTACGAAGAAGTGTTTTAATGTTCCAAGAGCATAAATTCAAAACAATCGGATGTTTTCATGATCCATATACTTATATGTAGAAAGAATCTTGCACGCTTCTCCTAGGGAGCCATGTTCTAAATTCATAATAAACTAAAGAAGTAACAAATAATCACAAAATATTCACAAGGTTTACACGCAGAAGGAAAATATTTTGCTATGCTTCATCTACCAACAAGTGTTTTTAATTTTTCAACAAGCAGAAATATAAAACAATCAGAAATTTTCATAATGCATATACTTATATGAAAGAGATATTTATGATGGTTCAGTTAGGAAGAGGTGTTTTAATTTTCCAAGAGCATAAATTCCAAGCAATCGGATGTTTTCATGATCCATATACTTATATGAAGAAAGTATCTTGCACGCTTCTCCTAGGGAGCCATGTTCTAAATTCATAATAAACTAAAGAAGTAACATATAATCACAAAATAATCACAAAGATTACACGTAAGGAGAAAATATTTTGCTATGCTTCATCTACCAACAAGTGTTTTTAATTTTTCAACAAGCAGAAATATAAAACAATCAGAAATTTTCATAATGCATATACTTATATGAAAGAAATATTTTTGATGGTTCGGTTACGAAGAAGTGTTTTAATGTTCCAAGAGCATAAATTCAAAACAATCGGATGTTTTCATGATCCATATACTTATATGTAGAAAGAATCTTGCACGCTTCTCCTAGGGAGCCATGTTCTAAATTCATAATAAACTAAAGAAGTAACAAATAATCACAAAATATTCACAAGGTTTACACGCAGAAGGAAAATATTTTGCTATGCTTCATCTACCAACAAGTGTTTTTAATTTTTCAACAAGCAGAAATATAAAACAATCAGAAATTTTCATAATGCATATACTTATATGAAAGAGATATTTATGATGGTTCAGTTAGGAAGAGGTGTTTTAATTTTCCAAGAGCATAAATTCAAAACAATCGGATGTTTTCATGATCCATATGCTTATATGAAGAAAGTATCTTGCACGCTTCTCCTAGGGAGCCATGTTCTAAATTCATAATAAACTAAAGAAGTAACATATAATCACAAAATAATCACAAAGATTACACGTAAGGAGAAAATATTTTGCTATGCTTCATCTACCAACAAGTGTTTTTAATTTTTCAACAAGTAGAAATATAAAACAATCAGAAATTTTCATAATGCATATACTTATATGAAAGAAATATTTTTGATGGTTCGGTTACGAAGAAGTGTTTTAATGTTCCAAGAGCATAAATTCAAAACAATCGGATGTTTTCATGATCCATATACTTATATGTAGAAAGAATCTTGCACGCTTCTCCTAGGGAGCCATGTTCTAAATTCATAATAAACTAAAGAAGTAACAAATAATCACAAAATATTCACAAGGTTTACACGCAGAAGGAAAATATTTTGCTATGCTTCATCTACCAACAAGTGTTTTTAATTTTTCAACAAGCAGAAATATAAAACAATCAGAAATTTTCATAATGCATATACTTATATGAAAGAGATATTTATGATGGTTCAGTTAGGAAGAGGTGTTTTAATTTTCCAAGAGCATAAATTCAAAACAATCGGATGTTTTCATGATCCATATACTTATATGTAGAAAGAATCTTGCACGCTTCTCCTAGGGAGCCATGTTCTAAATTCATAATAAACTAAAGAAGTAAAAAATAATCACAAAATATTCACAAGGTTTACACGCAGAAGGAAAATATTTTGCTATGCTTCATCTACCAACAAGTGTTTTTAATTTTTCAACAAGCAGAAATATAAAACAATCAGAAATTTTCATAATGCATATACTTATATGAAAGAAATATTTTTGATGGTTCGGTTACGAAGAAGTGTTTTAATGTTCCAAGAGCATAAATTCAAAACAATCGGATGTTTTCATGATCCATATACTTATATGTAGAAAGAATCTTGCACGCTTCTCCTAGGGAGCCATGTTCTAAATTCATAATAAACTAAAGAAGTAACAAATAATCACAAAATATTCACAAGGTTTACACGCAGAAGGAAAATATTTTGCTATGCTTCATCTACCAACAAGTGTTTTTAATTTTTCAACAAGCAGAAATATAAAACAATCAGAAATTTTCATAATGCATATACTTATATGAAAGAGATATTTATGATGGTTCAGTTAGGAAGAGGTGTTTTAATTTTCCAAGAGCATAAATTCAAAACAATCGGATGTTTTCATGATCCATATACTTATATGTAGAAAGAATCTTGCACGCTTCTCCTAGGGAGCCATGTTCTAAATTCATAATAAACTAAAGAAGTAACAAATAATCACAAAATATTCACAAGGTTTACACGCAGAAGGAAAATATTTTGCTATGCTTCATCTACCAACAAGTGTTTTTAATTTTTCAACAAGCAGAAATATAAAACAATCAGAAATTTTCATAATGCATATACTTATATGAAAGTGATATTTATGATGGTTCAGTTAGGAAGAGGTGTTTTAATTTTCCAAGAGCATAAATTCAAAAACAATCGGATGTTTTCATGATCCATATACTTATATGAAGAAAGTATCTTGCACGCTTCTCCTAGGGAGCCATGTTCTAAATTCATAATAAACTAAAGAAGTAACATATAATCACAAAATAATCACAAAGTTTACACGTAAGAAGAAAATATTTTGCTATGCTTCATCTACCAACAAGTGTTTTTAATTTTTCAACAAGCAGAAATATAAAACAATCAGAAATTTTCATAATGCATATACTTATATGAAAGAAATATTTTTGATGGTTCGGTTACGAAGAAGTGTTTTAATGTTCCAAGAGCATAAATTCAAAACAATCGGATGTATTCATGATCCATATACTTATATGAAGTAAGAATCTTGCACGCTTCTCCTAGGGAGCCATGTTCTAAATTCATAATAAACTAAAGAAGTAACATATAATGACAAAATAATCACAAGGTTTACACGCAGAAGGAAAATATTTTGCTATGCTTCATCTACCAACAAGTGTTTTTAATTTTTCAACAAGCAGAAATATAAAACAATCAGAAATTTTCATAATGCATATACTTATATGAAAGAGATATTTATGATGGTTCAGTTAGGAAGAGGTGTTTTAATTTTCCAAGAGCGTAAATTCAAAACAATCGGATGTTTTCATGATCCATATACTTATATGAAGAAAGTATCTTGCACGCTTCTCCTAGGGAGCCATGTTCTAAATTCATAATAAACTAAAGAAGTAACATATAATCACAAAATAATCACAAAGTTTACACGTAAGAAGAAAATATTTTGCTATGCTTCATCTACCAACAAGTGTTTTTAATTTTTCAACAAGCAGAAATATAAAACAATCAGAAATTTTCATAATGCATATACTTATATGAAAGAGATATTTATGATGGTTCAGTTAGGAAGAGGTGTTTTAATTTTCCAAGAGCATAAATTCAAAACAATCGGATGTTTTCATGATCCATATGCTTATATGAAGAAAGTATCTTGCACGCTTCTCCTAGGGAGCCATGTTCTAAATTCATAATAAACTAAAGAAGTAACATATAATCACAAAATAATCACAAAGATTACACGTAAGGAGAAAATATTTTGCTATGCTTCATCTACCAACAAGTGTTTTTTAATTTTTCAACAAGCAGAAATATAAAACAATCAGAAATTTTCATAATGCATATACTTATATGAAAGAAATATTTTTGATGGTTCGGTTACGAAGAAGTGTTTTAATGTTCCAAGAGCATAAATTCAAAACAATCGGATGTTTTCATGATCCATATACTTATATGTAGAAAGAATCTTGCACGCTTCTCCTAGGGAGCCATGTTCTAAATTCATAATAAACTAAAGAAGTAACAAATAATCACAAAATATTCACAAGGTTTACACGCAGAAGGAAAATATTTTGCTATGCTTCATCTACCAACAAGTGTTTTTAATTTTTCAACAAGCAGAAATATAAAACAATCAGAAATTTTCATAATGCATATACTTATATGAAAGAGATATTTATGATGGTTCAGTTAGGAAGAGGTGTTTTAATTTTCCAAGAGCATAAATTCAAAACAATCGGATGTTTTCATGATCCATATACTTATATGAAGAAAGTATCTTGCACGCTTCTCCTAGGGAGCCATGTTCTAAATTCATAATAAACTAAAGAAGTAACATATAATCACAAAATAATCACAAAGATTACACGTAAGGAGAAAATATTTTGCTATGCTTCATCTACCAACAAGTGTTTTTAATTTTTCAACAAGCAGAAATATAAAACAATCAGAAATTTTCATAATGCATATACTTATATGAAAGAGATATTTATGATGGTTCAGTTAGGAAGAGGTGTTTTAATTTTCCAAGAGCATAAATTCAAAACAATCGGATGTTTTCATGATCCATATACTTATATGAAGAAAGTATCTTGCACGCTTCTCCTAGGGAGCCATGTTCTAAATTCATAATAAACTAAAGAAGTAACATATAATCACAAAATAATCACAAAGATTACACGTAAGGAGAAAATATTTTGCTATGCTTCATCTACCAACAAGTGTTTTTAATTTTTCAACAAGCAGAAATATAAAACAATCAGAAATTTTCATAATGCATATACTTATATGAAAGAAATATTTTTGATGGTTCGGTTACGAAGAAGTGTTTTTAATGTTCCAAGAGCATAAATTCAAAACAATCGGATGTTTTCATGATCCATATACTTATATGTAGAAAGAATCTTGCACGCTTCTCCTAGGGAGCCATGTTCTAAATTCATAATAAACTAAAGAAGTAACAAATAATCACAAAATATTCACAAGGTTTACTCGCAGAAGGAAAATATTTTGCTATGCTTCATCTACCAACAAGTGTTTTTAATTTTTCAACAAGCAGAAATATAAAACAATCAGAAATTTTCATAATGCATATACTTATATGAAAGAGATATTTATGATGGTTCAGTTAGGAAGAGGTGTTTTAATTTTCCAAGAGCATAAATTCAAAACAATCGGATGTTTTCATGATCCATATACTTATATGAAGAAAGTATCTTGCACGCTTCTCCTAGGGAGCCATGTTCTAAATTCATAATAAACTAAAGAAGTAACATATAATCACAAAATAATCACAAAGATTACACGTAAGGAGAAAATATTTTGCTATGCTTCATCTACCAACAAGTGTTTTTAATTTTTCAACAAGCAGAAATATAAAACAATCAGAAATTTTCATAATGCATATACTTATATGAAAGAAATATTTTTGATGGTTCGGTTACGAAGAAGTGTTTTAATGTTCCAAGAGCATAATTTCAAAACAATCGGATGTTTTCATGATCCATATACTTATATGAAGAAAGTATCTTGCACGCTTCTCCTAGGCAGCCATGTTCTAAATTCATAATAAACTAAAGAAGTAACATATAATCACAAAATAATCACAAAGTTTACACGTAAGAAGAAAGTATTTTGCTATGCTTCATCTACCAACAAGGGTTTTTAATTTTTCAACAAGCAGAAATATAAAACAATCAGAAATTTTCATAATGCATATACTTATATCAGAGAGATATTTGTGATGGTTCAGTTAGGAAGAGGTGTTTTAATTTTCCAAGAGCATAAATTCAAAACAATCGGATGTTTTCATGATCCATATATTTATATGAAGAAAGTATCTTGCACGCTTCTCCTAGGGAGCCATGTTCTAAATTCATAATAAACTAAAGAAGTAACATATAATCACAAAATAATCACAAAGTTTACACGTAAGAAGAAAATATTTTGCTATGCTTCATCTACCAACAAGTGTTTTTAATTTTTCAACAAGCAGAAATATAAAACAATCAGAAATTTTCATAATGCATATACTTATATGAAAGAAATATTTTTGATGGTTCGGTTACGAAGAAGTGTTTTAATGTTCCAAGAGCATAAATTCAAAACAATCGGATGTTTTCATGATCCATATACTTATATGAAGAAAGTATCTTGCACGCTTCTCCTAGGCAGCCATGTTCTAAATTCATAATAAACTAAAGAAGTAACATATAATCACAAAATAATCACAAAGTTTGCACGTAAGAAGAAAATATTTTGCTATGCTTCATCTACCAACAAGTGTTTTTAATTTTTCAACAAGCAGAAATATAAAACAATCAGAAATTTTCATAATGCATATACTTATATGAAAGAAATATTTTTTGATGGTTCGGTTACGAAGAAGTGTTTTAATTTTCCAAGAGCATAAATTCAAAACTATCGGTTGTTTTCATGATCCATATACTTATATGAAGAAAGTATCTTGCTCGCTTCTCCTAGGGATCCCATGTTCTAAATCATAATAAACTAAAGAAGTAACATATAATCACAAAATAATGACAAAGTTTACACGTAAGAAGAAAATATTTTGCTATGCTTCATCTACCAACAAGTGTTTTTAATTTTTCAACAAGCAGAAATATAAAACAATCAGAAATTTTCATAATGCATATAATTATATGAAAGAAATATTTTTGATGGTTCGGTTACGAAGAAGTGTTTTAATGTTCCAAGAGCATAAATTCAAACAATCGGATGTTTTCATGATCCATATACTTATATGAAGAAAGTATCTTGCACGCTTCTCCTAGGGAGCCATGTTCTAAATTCATAATAAACTAAAGAAGTAACATATAATCACAAAATAATCACAAAGGTTTACACGTAAGAAGAAAATATTTTGCTATGCTTCATCTACCAACAAGGGTTTTTTAATTTTTCAACAAGCAGAAATATAAAACAATCAGAAATTTTCATAATGCATATACTTATATGAGAGAGATATTTAGGATGGTTCAGTTAGGAAGAGGTGTTTTAATTTTCCAAGAGCATAAATTCAGAACAATCGGATGTTTTCATGATCCATATACTTATATGAAGTAAGAATCTTGCACGCTTTCTCCTAGGGAGCCATGTTCTAAATTCATAATAAGCTAAAGAAGTAACATATAATCACAAAATAATCACAATGTTTACACGTAAGAAGAAAAAATATTGCTATGCATCATCTACCACCAAGTGTTTTAATTTTTCAACAAGCAGAAATATAAAACAATCAGAAATTTTCATAATGCATATACTTATATTAAAGAAATATTGTTGATGGTTCGGTTACGAAGAAGTGTTTTAATGTTCCAAGAGCATAAATTCAAAACAATCGGATGTTTTCATGATCCATATACTTATATGAAGTAAGAATCTTGCACGCTTCTCCTAGGAGCCATGTTCTAAATTCATAATAAACTAAAGAAGTAACATATAATGACAAAATA
>NW_024871589.1:20000-27744 GCF_019054845.1 Dipodomys spectabilis | reverse complement strand
ATGCACGCAAGGCAAGCGCTCTACCACTGAGCCACCTTGCCAGCCCCAGAGTGCCAGTCTTGAGCACAAGAGCCACGGGACAGCACTCAGGCTCTGAGTTCAAGTCCCAGGATTGGGGCGTGCACACACACACCCTGCACCCCTTGATCTTTGCTGCTGTTTCCTACCACACAGACACAGGCACGCATGGCAGCATGTGATCTACCTCTTCCCCTCCCCCCCCACACACTTTGCACTGCCACCACCGCCGCCGCCGGCCACCAACTATAGCAACAGACTTCCTAGGCTTCCCCTCCGCGCCCGCCACCCTCCCCCCCCCCCCCCCCCGGCCCCTAGTTTAGATCGATGAACCAAAGTGTCCCCACTGCACGTTTCGGCTCTGGCAAAATATCAGATAGGATTACAGTGATGAGGAGAGAGGCGAGACCCGCCATGGATTGACTGTAGATCCCAGAGGACAGAATGCCAGCCCAGGCCCATTCATGGGTCAAGCCAGGAAAATGTTTTTTGGTTTTGTTTTTTGTTTTTCATTTGCGGTCTCTCTCCACACCCGGTGTGCTTTGTCTGTCTGTCTCTCTGTGCGATAGGGGTTTGCCATTCATGACCTGTGTGGGCGGGGATGCTGGGGCGTGTGTGTGTGTGTGTGTGTGTGTGTGTGTGTGTGTGTCTGTGTGTGTCTGTGTGTGTGTGTGTGCGTGCGTGCGTGTGTGTGTGTGTGTGTGTGTGTGTGTGTGTGTGTGTGTGCGCGCGCGCGGGGTGAGGGGGAGGTGTTCCTTCCTCACAAGACCTTCCTAAAGTGTCGGTTCGGTCTGGATCGATCTTGGGCCTGACGTTGTTTTTCCTTGTTTCGGGGGTGCCACCTACTGGACACCGTGTGGGAGTGACAGGGAGTGATTCGGGGCTGATGGCGGAGGCTGGCGACTCTCGCGAGAGTCTCGCAGACTCTCGCGAGAGTCGCGATGACGGTATCGCCGGCTCTCTTCTGCGGCTTTATTTACAACAAAACAAAAATGAAACCACAGCAAACAAGGAAATTTTCTTGAAGGGAGGGCCGAGCGGAGGGGGGAGGGGGGCCCCGCAGGGGGGTGTTTCTTTTCGTTATTTTCTGGACACGGAATTCGTTTGGATATTACGTCTTATGAGCGAACTGTACCAGTTTATTTACGGTTGTAATTTATATACAGTAACACAAATGTCTTTACGTCAGTATTATGAAAAAGGGTCCCCACGGCTGCAGTGGGTGAAAGATTGAGACGGGAACATTTCTCAAGGAGTGCCAAGAAAATGGAAAACAGGCAATGCAATAGTTCAGGGAGAGTTATAAATATCAAGTGCTGCCCTAGGTGAAATTTCATGCAAATGTCCTCACCCACTCAGGCAAACTTTTTATATAGGTATCAGAATAAAATTTCTTGAACTATATAGACTTTTATTCACTTGATTTCCCTTAAGTAAGTTAAAATAACTGGCTGTTGACAGGGCCACATCTGGATATTTCTATCGGTCCCATAGAGATAATCTGTTAAATTTTAGAACACGGTAGATTATATTTGCTATTTCCCCAAATGGACTTTACAAAAGCCATCCGTGGCCCCAAAGATGTATCTGGACCTCTCATCATGTGTGACTAAATAGGCCTCAGTGAATTAAGCTGAGAAAGCTGCAAAACAAAGCAGATCACTTCAGTTATGGAACATGAAGAGAACAAAAGTAGCTTTATGCCACTGGATCTTTAGTGAGAAGATAGAATAAAAAGAAAAAAAAAATATTGGAGGATGCAATATAAACCAATTGAAACGTTTCCAACCGATGATCTGGCTTTGAAGTGGCTATTTACTGGTGTGGTCCTAGACCATGGTGTCCAGAAGGATACATCAATGTGTTTTGAAAGATCCTAAACCAAATATACTTGTAATAATGACAGGTACGTTTCTGTCCTCCTAATTCCAGCTTTAATCCTAACACGTCCGGTTGTGATAATACGTTCACAGTCGTGCCACTTAGGGATATCACGTCTTATGTCTTCTCTGCAATATCTTAAATGCTCAGAGAAGTTACACCTTCTGACAAAAGGACGTTATGTGTGTCACCCGCACGGGGACACACACACACACTCTGTTTGCCCGGAGTGCTGTGTAGCTTACCATGTCCAGTTATAGTTTAGGTCTAGCATCCACATAGGAGGGAAAACACGTGCCGTGCCGTTGGTCGGTCGGTCGGTCGGTCTGTCTGTCTGTCTTTCCGCCGGTCTGTCTTCCCCTGGCATCACCTGTTCTAGGTTCTTCTCCGCCGCCGGCAACCCCCTCCCCCCCCCCCCCCCCCCCCCCCCCCCCCCCGCCCCTCGCGCTCCTAGTCCGTCGATCTACTTCCCTCTGTCTGACATAATCTTATTCTTATTCTTTGGGGAATGGATGAATAAACTTTTACCTTGTGGATATTGTACACACACCGTAACGTGTGTGTGTGTGTGTGTGTGTGTGTGTGTGTGTGTGTGTGTGTGTGTGTGTGTGTTGACGGAATAGAGTGTTTGCCATGCCTGAACCCCTGGCTCTGCCTCTCTACCCGTCTGTGATGCGATGTGTGTGCTGGGGCACTTGTGCCTGCGTATGTTCCCAGTGCGAACTCCAAAGAGAAGTACGCCCGCCGGGCCTGTGGGTTCTAACCATGCTTCACCCCCGGGCGATAGGATCGCCCCTCTGACTGACGCCTCCACTCTGTTTGGGCCGGGGCCCCTCGTCTCTCCCTGTGTTTCCTCCTAGGGTTCCCTACCTGCCCTCCCCCCAGCCCCGCACACACACACACACACACACACACACACACACACACACACACACACACACACACACTGTGCACCGCCACGCTCGGGTCCAGGTCCTCCACCACAGGCATGTGAGTGATGATGCCTCTACCCTCCGACACCTGTGTGTAGGGTTTAGATTCATCGCCTCATGCCCCGAATCCTGCTCCAGAGAGAGAGTGGCAGAGCCTATTAGAAAAGGCTAGCTGTCTGGACAGGCTAGAGTACGAACCGGTGAGAAGGTCGTTCCGTCCGGTGCGGTGCCCGGGGGATAAGCGTCACACGGGTGCCACCTCCCCTTCCTTCCCCACCCAGCCAGCAGCGGCTCTCGTTTGGCTTTCCTGTCATTCGGTGATGGGTGAGTGGACTCACGCTTCCCATTGCACGGTCACCGTGGTTTTCCAGACCTGTGTGTGTGACGTAGCTACTCTCTGTGTGTTAGAAGAAACCTCTCTCTGGCCTTCCCCCTGCCCTTTCCCTGCCTGTGAGGGGTGGCGGGTGGGGGCGGGGGGAGGGAGTGTGTTGTGGGGCGGGCGAGGAGCGGACTTTCACAAGTGAGCGGGGTGCCTCCCGACGGCTCGTCTCTTGGTGGAGCCGACCCATCTTTGGGAGTTTTTTTTTTTTTTTTTTTTTTCTCTTTCTGGTTTCCATCTGGGGGAAAAAGAAAACAAAACGTACAAACAACCCCCCCCACTCCCCCCCCCCCCAAAAAAAAAAAAAAAAGACGGGCAGGCAGACGGTGGGACGAGCGCTCACTTGCCCTTTTCTGGCCATGTTGGGCGGGGGTGGGGGGTCTTGCCACGGGCGGCGGAGGTCGTGCGGGTGGCCGGTTCGTTTTCTCTCGTGGTGCGGGCCTGCCGTCTTTGCCGCCCCTTCCTGCTTGGGACCGATCCCAGCTTCCCGGTTCTCGGGTTCGGGCCGCTCTGTTCGGGCGAATCTCGTCCTGGTTCCTGGTTTCACTTTGGTCGCTGGCGGCGGCGGCGGCGGCGGCGGCGGCGGCGGCGGCGGCGGCGGCGGCGGCTCGATCTCGGTCTAGGTCTCTGGTGGCTCTGGTGTCGTTCGTGAGGTCGCAGAGAGGACCCGGCTGCAGGTCCTGACCTAGGTTGTGCCACTCGGTGCGTGGCGGTGGTGAGTGAGGCGATTTGTTTCCGTGTTCTGTGTCTCCGGAGCTCAGAGCCGGCCGGCGCGCGCCGATCCGGGGTACGGCGGCTCGGTGGAGTCGGTCGTTGGAAGGCGGTTGTCGTGCTCCCCCTGGCGTCCGCTTTGATATGACAGTCCCCTCGTTCTCAGCCGAGCGAGCGAGTGGAGGAGGAGGAGGTCTGGCGGCAGCGAGCCGGGCGGAGGCCCGGCCTCTGCCGGGTGCCGGGCGCGACTGTCGCCGTGGTGTCGCTGTGGCGCCGGGGCGGCTGTTCTGTCGGACTTTGCGCCCGCAGGCGAGCGCGGGGTGGGGCCGTGCGTCGCCGCTCTCTCTTCGGTGCCCGGTCTGTGCGGGGGGGTGGCAGCTTTGTCGGGTCGACCAGTAGTTCTGTCTGGGCCCGACGCCTTGTCCTCCTCCCCTCCCTGGACTCTGGTCTTTGAGGGCGAAAAAAGGAGAGTACGAGGGACGTCTCGGGAGTCGGGGGAGAGGGTCCCCGGGTGAGCCGATAGGTGGTGGGGCCGGTCCCGGCCCGGACTCGGACCCCCCCCCCTCCCCGGAGTCACCTCCGAGTGAGCGCTTGGCGCGTGCCGGGCGCGAGGGCCTGGGTCGCCGGCCCCGTGTGGTCTCCCTCCACGGCCTCCTCCACGGCCCCGGAGGCCGGAGGACAGACCTCTCCGGCGGGAGGAGCCGTGGGCACGGCCGAGGCGAGCCTCGGGGCCGGGACCTACGCCCCCCCCATCCCCGACATAGGATGGTCGTCGGAGTCACCTCCGAGTGAGCGCTTGGCGCGTGCCGGGAGCGAGGGCCTGGGTCGCCGGCCCCGTGTGGCCTCCCTCCACGGCCTCCTCCACGGCCCCGGAGGCCGGAGGACAGACCTCTCCGGCGGGAGGAGCCGCGGGCACGGCCGAGGCGAGCCTCGGGGCCGGGACCTACCTACCATCTGCGGGGACTTGCCCGGTGGGCCCTGCGTAGGGGAAAACTCGAGGCGGAGGGAGCACCTCGGGAGTCGGGGACCCGAGCCCGGGAGTCCCGGGTGTGTGCGTGCTGGCGGCAGGGCGCTCACCACCGACCCCGCGCGGTGTGGGTGTGGTGGTTGGGTGCCTCTCGGAGTGGGTGCCTCGCGTCTGCCGGGGGAAGGCTCCCCGTACCGCCCGTGCGGTGAGCCCGTGCACACCCGGGGTGTGTGCCTGCGAGGTAGTGGGGCGGGAGCGTCCCTTGACCCCGCTCCCGCCCTGGCTCTTCGTCTGTCTTCGCCTTATGTGGTCGACCAGCTGTCCCTGAGAGTTCCGTGTCTGGCTCTGTTGGGGACGTGTTGGGGACAGGTGTCCCTGATGTGGTTTCCGAGAGGTCCCTGTCGCCAGCGAGTTGTCGCCCCTGCCTGACGACCTGGTTTTGGCGTGGTGACGTGAGGATTTTGTACCTGCAGGAGGGTGCTGGCATGCTGTGTCCCGGTGGCTGTCAGCGGGTCTCTGGGGGCTCTCTCGGATGCTGTGTGCCGGGCCTTTCCCGTCTCTTCCCGGTCCGGGTCCCCCTGTCCTTCCCCTCACACCCTGGGCTCCCGCTGCCCTGGGCAGGCCCTGTGTCCCTGTGGTGGCTCGTGGGTGTGGTGGTGGTTGGCGGCTGAGTGAGTCCCGTCGTCCTTGATCTCTCCCCCGCTCCCGGTGCCGGATTCTGGCCCTTGCCTCGGCACGCTGAGGAGGAGAGTGGTTGGTTGCCTGGGGTGTGCATAGGTAGGGCCCGCACGGTGTGCTTCCCTCGCCGTGGCCGGCTTGAGGAGGAAAAAGGGGGGGGGCCGCCGGCCGCCGAGTCCGGACTCTTGCGTGTGCGGCATCCCCGTTCTGCCGTTGGGCTCGCCCGACCTCCGTGACTTTTTTTTTTTCCTTCCTCCTATCGCCCCTAGCTCCAACTCCCCCGACCTGCCGCTTCCCGATGGCGGGCCTGGTCGGCCGCTGAGCTGCGCTACCTCCCGAGCGCTGTCCGTGGCTTTTTTTCTTTTTCTTTTTTTTTTTTCTTTTGTTTTTCCTCCCTTTCTAGCTTCTTCGGTCCTGTGCCCGGCAGAGGTGTCCTGGTTATCCCGGGTGCCAGGGACGCTTAATCCCCGTGGTATTTTTTTCATTTTTTTTTTTTTTCTTTTTCTTTTTACCTCGCTCCTTACTCACGGAAGGGTGTCTGTCCTGGCTACGCTTTTATCCCCAGGCTGTTGGCCCTCTCAGGAGCCGAGCTTCCCTGGGCCACCGCCTCCCGAGTGCCGCGTGGCTGCCTTCTCCCACCCCCTCGGTGTGATTGATGTGGTGACGTTGCGATCTCCTTCGGGCCCGGGCCTAAGCTGCGCCAGGCGAGGGACGGACATTCATGGCGAATGGGACCGCTCTTCTCGTTCTGCCCGTGGGCCCCTGCCCTCACCCGTCCCACCGTGCCGGCGCCGGTGGTGTGCGGGGAGGCGGGGGTGCGGCAACCGGGCCCGGCTGCGCTCTCCCTGCCCTCGCCGTGAGGTCGGGGACTTGTACACGCTGGAGGAGGGGGGCGCCCTGATCTTGCTCCTCTCTTCCCGTGACTCGTTATCGGCACGGGGGTCGGCTCTCTCCGCGGAGAGGGAGGGTCGGTGCTCCGTGCTTGCCCGTGCTGTGTGGTGTGAAAAACCGCGCCTCGCGCTCTGCCCTCTTGCGGTGCTCCCGGAACGCTCCCGGTTGGTTCTCTCAGGTGCCTGAGGCTGAGTGGTGGTGTCGTTCCCGATCCTGGCGTTGTCCGCTGCCTTGTGCCAGCCTGCTGCCCGTGGTGTGTCCCGGCCGTCCTCGGGTTCGTGGGGCTTTTGTGCGAGTGAGAAGTTACCGTTGAGATTGACGTCTCTGCTTGGGGGGGGGGTCGAGGCGGTTCCCCAGAGGAGCGCTCTTCCCTTGTTGCGCTGGGCGGTGGCTTCCCCGCATGAGCTGCCGCCCTGGTCCTGGCTTGTCTTCCCTGCCGTGTCACCTGGCTTTCATCGCACCGGGGGACCTGAGATGTTGCAGTGGGAGGCGAGCGGGGCCCGTGCGGGCTTCCCGCCCGTGTGCGCGACTTTGCTCTGGCCCCGCACGGCAAGGCCGACCGACCAGGGTTGGTGTTGCTGCTGCCGCAGACCCCCCCTGTGCCCCACCCCTCCCTGCCCCCCGTGGTGGGAAGGATGGACGCCTCTGATGTGTGCTGGTTCCCGGCGGGGTTCCCGTCGGGGTTGGGTGCGGGCCACCCTCAGAGTGAGGAGAGGTTCTCTAGCGATCCTCGTTCGGGAAGCGGCGTGCGCTGCTGGGTTGGCGGGGGCCCGCCCCCGATGGGCTCCCGCGGCCCTGCCGCTCCCTGCCCCGCTTTTGAGCGCTAGTGGCTGCCCGCGTCGGTAAACTGCGTGCCCGCGCCTCCCCCCTCCGAGCTGGGGGAGGGTCCCGCGGGACCTCTCCCGGGCCGTCGTCTGGTGTGGTGAGTGGAGGACGTTCCCGATCCGTCCCCGCCCCTGCCTCGCGTGCGGTGTGTCGAGTGGCGGAGCCTGGAGCCCGTGCCGGGTCGCGATGCGAGGGCGTGTGGTGTGTGGCTTCCCGGCCTCGTGCTTGGGTTGCCGTGGGGTTTTTGGGGGTCCCGTCCCCCTCCCCCTCCGGCCCCTGGCGACGCTGTTCCCGAGCGTCTGTGTGGGCCGCCGCCCGTTGGCGACGACGGCGCCGTGCGGGCGCTGGGCCCCGCGGTGTTCCGGGGCCGCCGTGCCCGTGGTGGTGCGCCGCTCGGGGGGGTTCTGGCCCCCCGGAGCCGAGGATCCCGGTGTGTGTGGGCCCTTGCTCACGCGGCCGAAA
>NW_024871589.1:0-7500 GCF_019054845.1 Dipodomys spectabilis | reverse complement strand
CTAATCTTTTTTTTTTTTTTTTTTTTTTTATTGTAAAGCTACTATACAGAGGGTTACAGTTACATGAGTGAGGTTATGAGTACACTTCCTCTTGAACATTGTTACCCCCTCCATTGTTTTCCCCCTACCATCCCCTCCCTCCCCTCCCTCCCTCCCTCCCTTCCCCGAGGTTTTTTTTTTTTTTTTTTGATTGTGATTAAATGCTTAATCTCTCTTTAATTTCTCTTTATCTTCCAACCCCTGCTTCCTGACCAGATGGGGATACCTGAAGCACTCAGCAGAACCAGACAGCCAGAGGGGAACGCGAGCCGTCCATCGCCCCGTCGGTGTGTACGTATGCAGGTGGCATGACCGTCCATCCCCACCTCCCCCGCAGGCGATTACTCGACCACGACCTCCGCCTCCGCCCCCGCCCTCCCCCCCCCCCCCCCCCCGCACCACAATTCACAACCCTACCCTCGGAACAAAATAAAACAAATTTGCTTGGATCTCACACTGCCTTTTGTTTGTATTTTGACGACGCAATAGGCGAAGGGGAGGGATCTCATGTCTGGTGCCTGACCGGGGCGGGGGGGGGCGGGGGGGCGGGGGGGGGAATTGGAGAGGAGAGAAGAGGGGGCAGAGAGCATCTCCGTGTTTCTGTGTGCGTGCGCGCGCGCACCCGCGCGCCCACACACATCCAAAGCGGGTGGGGGGGGGGAGGGAGGAAACTCAAAGATCGGATGCGACAGAGCATGTAGGCCAGCCGGACCAGTTCACCGCGTCTCTCTGTCTCTTGTTTCTCTGTTTCTCTATTTCTCTCTCTCTCTGTCTCTCTTTGTCTCTGTCTGTCTGTCTGTCTGTCCTGTCTGTCTGTCTCTCTCTCTCTCTCTCTCTCTCTCTCTCTCTCTCTCTCTCGTTTGAATTCTCTCTCCCCGCCCGCCCGCCAGCACTCCCTCCCTCCTTTTCCTCTCGACTTGCCAGTCAATCCTGGGGCTTGAGCTACTGGCGCTCCAACACACAACGGTCCCACTCTGACCCTGCCTGCCTGCCTATGCATGGGCCCCATACTCCAACGAGGCACATCATCATCCCCACCCCCCACCCCTTCTCTGAAAAAGAAGGCAGTCTCTCTCGGGACCAGCCAGCCTGGGCCTGGAAGAGAAGGACATAAGGCCGGTTTTCTCAGTCAGTCAGTCAGTCAGTCAGTGCGCGGTTTCTTTTTCATGCATTTCATGAGAGAAAACTGCAATTCACAAAACCACCACTAGATGGCGCGCGTTCGCCGTCGACAAGGTGGATGGGGCGGCGGGAGGGGCAAAACACGGGTCGGGTCAGTCACTCGCTCAGTCGGTCAGTCCTCGCCTACCCGGTAGTGGGTAGTGAGAGTTCTGACATACACATACATATAGGTTGTTATAATTCATTATTATCGTCATTTGCTTTTCCTTTTTCCTTTTGGCCTAGTCCTGGGGCTTGGGCTCCGGGCCTGAGCACTGTCCCTGAGTTTCTTTATGCTCAAGGTCACTGCTCTACCACTCGAGCCCCTTCTGGCTTGTTCTGTTTAGGTGGTACTGAGGAATTGAACCCAGGGCTTCAAGCATTCCCAGCCCAGTCCACCTCTGGGATTCCCCCCCCCCCCCCCCCCCGCACCGGGTTCTGCCCGCCCGGAACCAGAGGTACGGTACTGTCCTCTGCGAGCTCGTGCTCTTGCATGACGACACGGTAGTACTAATTCAGCCCCGAGGAAATCTTCACTAGGGCATTTTCCCCCCAAGTCCACCTCCACTTCTGGCGTTTTGGGTGACCCATCGAGATGAAGAGTCTCAAATGGACTTTCCTGCCCGGGCGGGCTATGAACCACTATCCTCAGGTCTCAGCCCCCTCGCTCAGCACCTCAGACGGATGATGGGCAGTGAGCCACTGCTGCCACCGGCACCACCCGGCCGGTGAGCCTTTGCCTGGGGATTTTCTTTACCGACCGGCCGAAAGGTTTCGTGCCCTACCTGTCTTATGGATAAGTTTGCTCTTGGTTTTTTTCGGTCTTATTTTTGTCCTCATGGACATCCTTCCTTCCCAAGGAAAAGGGGCCTCGGCTCGGGGAGAGAGTCAATTCCTGAGGCCAGACAATCCATAGGAGGAACTTTCTGCCACAGTGTGGTGTGGTGTGGTGTGGTGTGGTGTGGTGTGGTGTGGTGTGGTGTGGTGTGGCAGCTCAGATATCACAAGGACTGCCATCTCGTGTGCAGGATACCCGGGGAGGGGAACTGCGGGGTGGGGGGTGAGCAGAGGCATTTTCTCCTTCCGGAAACCAGATGATGATTGAATAAAATTAGCCATCCATCCTTGAGACATTCTCAAGGAGGTGGGCTGGGAATGTGTCTGGGTTGGTAGACAGCTTCCCCTAAAAACTCGGGCCTAAATGGCGGCGGCGGCATCCATCTTGTTCACAGACCGAGTGTCCACGTTGAAAATGAGAGTCTCTTCTGGGACGCTGGTTCCTGCTCCCTCCTTCCTTCTTCCAAGGAAGAAGTTGCCGCTGGCGGGTGGGTTCCAGGCTGGCAAGCAGAGTAAGCAGAGCCCCGCTGGAGTCCACAAGGAAAAGCAAGACCGAGGGGAGGCGGGGAGGCGGGGAGGCGGGGAGGCGGGGAGGCGGGGAGGGGGGACACAGAGACAGACAGGAGACAGAGAGGCAGAGAGAAAGAGACAGAGACAGAGACAGAGACAGAGAGAGACAGAGACCCAGCGACCGACGGAAAGACACACAGGGGAAGAGATGGAGGGGGAGCGAGAGATCCACAAGTCCAACTAGGTCCCCTGAACGAATCATCGACAGACAGACAGACACACTGACAGACAGACAGACAGACGGACACACACACACACACACACACACACACACACACACACACACAGAGGCAGACAAGAGGGAGATGGAGAGATGGAGGGGGAGCGAGAGATCCACAAATCTAACTACACCAACTGAATAATCAGACAGACAGACAGACAGACAGACAGACAGACAGACAGACAGACACCACACACACACACACACACACACACACACACACACACACACACCACACCGACACACAGGCAGACAGAGGGAGAGATGGGGAGTATAACTAGATCACCTGAATCAACAAAAGGAACAGGCACACATGCCCCCACCACACACACACACACACACACACACAGAGGCAAAGACAAGAGACCGACACACAGACAGGCAGAGAGGGGGAGACATGGAGGGGGAGCCCTAGAGACCCATCAGTGTGACTGACTAGATCACCTGAATAAATTATTCCTTCCCTGCCCTGCCCTCATGTATGAAGGTAGACGATTGGTATGGAGTTCTTCTTGTCACCAAACACAGGTGAGGGCTAGTGACTTTTACCCTTCCATGTAGGGACTCTTCCCTTAGGACCCATGATTTTGATCATTGAATGAGAATTTCTGGAGGAGTCACTCTGGTGGAGTTTTATGGAGTAAGCAATCAGGCAACCAGACAACCATACACCCCGACCACAAAAAAAAAAAAAAAAAAGCAGACACAGACAGACAGACAAGACAGACAGAGAGACCCACACAGCTCCTGACTTCATGGGTGTTTTCAGGGTTAAAGTGGGGGGTCGGGGGGAATGTGGCAACTGAATTATGCACAGATAGTTGTTTTTATCTTTGCTCCAATCTCAACTCTAGATGTTTGGGGTATTTCTTTACAGATAAGATAAACAGATCATTAACGCTTGTTTTCTTTCTTTCTTTCTTTCTTTCTTTCTTTCTTTCTTTCTTTCTTTCTTTCTTCTTCTTTCTGTGCCCCCCCTCTCCTTTTCTCTTTTTTATGGGGGGGGGAGGTGGGCAATCCTGGGACTCGAAGTCAAGGCACTGTCACTCAGCGACTCAGCTTTTTTGGCTCAATTCTAGCAGTCTATCACTTGAACCAGAGCTCCACTTTTGGCTTTATCTGTCTATGTACTATGTACGTGGCGTGTGTGTGTGTGTGTGTGTGTGTGTGTGTGTGTGTGTGTGTGTGTAATATATATTATATATATTCATTTTATACATAGACGTATATTGTATAAACACACATCTATTCGTTTATTTATACACATGTGTATATATACGTGCACATATATATTATACACATATGTGTATATATACATGCACACATATTTATACACATACATATATACTGTGATACGCACACACACACACACACACACACACACACACACACACACACATTGCCTTATTATTTTCATGATTTTTGTTTTTTTTTGGTTTTCTTTTGTTTTTTGGTTTGGTTTTTCCCGGGACGTGGGGCTTGAACCCTGGCTGGCCCTGGACACTGTCCCCCAACTCTTCAGCTCAAGCCTAGGGCGCTACTACTTGAGCCACAGTACCACTTCCGGTTTTCTGAGTGGCTTATTGGAGATAAGAGTCTCACGGTCTTTCGTGCCCAGGCTGGCTTTGAACCGAGATCCTCAGATCTCAGCTTCCGGAGCAGCTAGGATTACAGGCGCGAGCCACCAGCGCCCAGCTATTTTCATGTTTTTGTGTGTGTGTGTGTCGGGTGTGAGGCTTGAACTCTGGGGCTGGGTGCTGTCTCTCTCTCTCTCTCTCTCTCTCCTCTCTCTCTCTCTCTCTCTCTCTCTCTCTCTCCTGTGTGTGCTCTTCACCTTCCCAGCCCTCCCCCACTTGTTTTGCCAGTCTAGGGGCTGGCAAAAGAAGAAGAAAGAGAGATTGAGTAAAATTAGCCATCCATCCTTCAGCCATCCTCCTTGAGACATTCTCAATGAAGTGGGCTGGGAATGTGTCTGGGTGGTAGACAGCTTCCCTAAAAACTCGGGCCTAAATGGCAGCAGCGGCATCCATCTGTTTACAGACCGAGTGTCCACGAGCTCATGTGGGCTTTCATGTTCTCCGTGGGTTGACACGGCCGGCCGGCGGGCGGGCGAGCGGATGAGCGAGCGGGGTGGGGTGTGCGATTCATTGGAGATAAGACACCGGTTCCTGCTCCCTCCTTCCTTCAGGGACACCAAGGAAGAAGTTGCCGCTGGCGGGTGGGTTCCAGGCTGGCAAGCAGAGTAAGCAGAGCCCCGCTGGGACTGAAATACATTTCTTCCTGGAGTCCACAACGAAAAGCAAGCGGGGGGGGGGGGGCGGAGGGGAGAGGACAGAGAGACAGAGAGGAGAGACAGACAGAGACAGAGACAAAGAGGGACAGACACTCAGACAGAGACAGTGACCCAGAGACCGACAGAAAGACACACAGGGAAGAGCTGCAGGGGAACGAGAGACCCACAAGTCCAACTAGATTCCCCTGAATCAACAAACAGACGGATGGACGGACGGACACACACACACACCACACCACACACACACACACACACACACACGGAGACGGACACACGCGGAGACAGACAGACAGAGGGACACATGGAGGGGGAGCCCTAGAGACCCATTAGTGTGACTGACTAGATCACCTGAATAAATTATTCCTTCCCTGCCCTGCCCTCATGTATTGAGGTAGACTATTGGTATGGAGTCTTCTTGTCACCAAACACAGGTGAGGGCTAGTGACTTTTAACCCTTCCATGTACGGACTCTTCCATTAGGACTCTTGATCTTGATTTCAATCATTGAATAAGAATTTCTGGAGGAATCAGAAAGAATGACATTTCCCCATTTGTTAGGAAATGGAAAGGCTTGGAAAAAATTATATTAAGTGAAGTAAGCGTAAGCCAGGCCCAAAGAAACATAGGTCCCATGGTTTCCCTTATTTGCAATATCTAGTATATGTATGAGTCAAGTGGAAAAGGTCAGATAATGTGATGTTAGGAAAACGAACCCTTGAATATGTATTTTAATGGTTTTTTTTTTCATGCACGTGTTTCTAACGCATTTATAGGATTGTTTCTTTGTTGCTTTGTATGTCCCCCCCCCCCCCACAGTGTAACCCCCGCTTTCACTATATTTGATGTCAGTATAACTTATGGGGGAGATGGGGACAAACAAGTCGTTTAAGGATTCAGGTGGACCTGTTGCAACAATGAGAAGTACAAAATGTCGTGTGAAAAAGGAGCTTTACGGTGGGGGGGGCGGGGAAGGGGGAAGGATTGGGTTGGGGGGAGGGGGGTGGCTGGGAAGGGAGATGAAGTGTAAACAAAGGAGGAGGCTGCAATGCTTGGTAGGAAATGTGTGCATTATCCTGCCCATGTAGTTGTAACCCCTCTGTACAGTATGTTCTCAAATAAAATAAAATTAAAAAAAAAAAAAAGAATTTATGGAGTAAGCAAGCAGGCAACCAGGCAACCAGACAACCAGTCCAAAAAAAAAAAAAGGCAGACACAGTCAGACAGACAGAGAGACCCACACAGCTCCTTGACTTCATGGGTGTTTTCAAGGTTAAAGCGGGGGGGGGGGGGGGGAATGTGGCAGCTGAGTTATGCACAGATAGTTAGTTGTTTTATCTTTGCCCCAACCTGAATTTCTAGATGTTTGGGGCATTTCTTTACAGGTAAGAGAAAGAGGTCACTGACTCTTCCTTCCTTCCTTCCTTCCTTCCTTCCTTCCTTTTTTCTTTCCTTTCTTTCTTTTTTCCCCCACCATCTCTCTCTCTCTCTCTCTCTCTCTCTCTCTCTCTCTCTCTCTCTCTATCTCTCTCTCTCCTTTTTCTCTATTTTTTTGGAGGGGTGGGCAATCCTGGGTCTTGAAGTCAGGGCCTGAGTACTGTCACTCAGACACTCAGCTTTTTCGGCTCAAGTCTAGCACTGTACCATTTGAGCCACAGCGCTACTTATGTCTATGTACGTGATATCTATCTATCTATCTATCTATCTATCTATCTATCTATCTATCTATCTATCTATCTATCTATTGATATAGATATACATCTACATATATCTATATATATCTATGTGTGTGTGCGTGCGTGTGTGTGCGTGAGTATGCGTGTATGTATATATCTATACATATATATGTGTTTATATGCATATACATATATAAACACATTCATTTATTTATACATATACGTATATACGTATAAGCACACATATGTTCATTTATTTATACATATATATACATACACACACACATATATATATATATATATACTTATACATAGTGTGATACACACATATAAATATACGTATATCCACTTATTATTTACGTGCTTTTTTTTTTTTTTTTTTTGTCGGCCTTGGGGCTTGAACTCTGGGCCTGGGCGCTGTCCCTCAGCTCTTCAGCTCAAGGCGAGCGCTCTACCACTTGAGCTACAGCACCACTTCCGGTTTTCTGGTGGTTTATTGGAGATCGGAGTCTATAGGTCTCTCCTGCCCGGGCTGGCTTTGAACCGCGATCCTCAGATCTCAGCCTCCTGAGTAGCTAGGATTACAGGCGTGAGCCACCAGCGCCCGGCTTATTTACATGCTTTTTGGTTGTTGTTTTTTTTATCTCCCCCCTCCCCCGCCCAGACGTGGGGCCTTGGGAAGGGATCTGCAGGGGGGGGTGTGCAGA
>NW_024871588.1:22500-35000 GCF_019054845.1 Dipodomys spectabilis | reverse complement strand
CATCTCCGTGTTTCTGTGTGCGTGCGCGCGCGCACCCGCGCGCCCACACACATCCAAAGCGGGTGGGGGGGGGGGGGAGGGAGGAAACTCAAAGATCGGATGCGACAGAGCATGTAGGCCAGCCGGACCAGTTCACCGCGTCTCTCTGTCTCTTGTTTCTCTGTTTCTCTATTTCTCTCTCTCTCTGTCTCTCTTTGTCTCTGTCTGTCTGTCTGTCTGTCTGTCTGTCTGTCTGTCTGTCTGTCTGTCTGTCTGTCTCTCTCTCTCTCTCTCTCTCTCTCTCTCTCTCTCTCTCTCTCTCGTTTGAATTCTCTCTCCCGCCCGCCCGCCAGCACTCCCTCCCTCCTTTTCCTCTCGACTTGCCAGTCAATCCTGGGGCTTGAGCTACTGGCGCTCCAACACACAACGGTCCCACTCCGACCCTGCCTGCCTGCCTATGCATGGGCCCCATACTCCAACGAGGCACATCATCATCCCCACCCCCACCCCTTCTCTGAAAAAGAAGGCAGTCTCTCTCGGGACCAGCCAGCCTGGGCCTGGAAGAGAAGGACATAAGGCCGGTTTTCTCAGTCAGTCAGTCAGTCAGTGCGCGGTTTCTTTTTCATGCATTTCATGAGAGAAAACTGCAATTCACAAAACCACCACTAGATGGCGCGCGTTCGCCGTCGACAAGGTGGATGGGGCGGCGGGAGGGGCAAAACACGGGTCGGGTCAGTCACTCGCTCAGTCGGTCAGTCCTCGCCTACCCGGTAGTGGGTAGTGAGAGTTCTGACATACACATACATATAGGTTGTTATAATTCATTATTATCGTCATTTGCTTTTCCTTTTTCCTTTTGGCCTAGTCCTGGGGCTTGGGCTCCGGGCCTGAGCACTGTCCCTGAGTTTCTTTATGCTCAAGGTCACTGCTCTACCACTCGAGCCCCTTCTGGCTTGTTCTGTTTAGGTGGTACTGAGGAATTGAACCCAGGGCTTCAAGCACGCTGAGACACATTCCCAGCCCAGTCCACCTCTGGGATTCCCCCCACCACCACCACCCCCCCCCCCCCCCCGCACCGGGTTCTGCCCGCCCGGAACCAGAGGCACGGTACTGTCCTCTGCGAGCTCGTGCTCTTGCATGACGACACGGTAGTACTAATTCAGCCCCGAGGAAATCTTCACTAGGGCATTTTCCCCCAAGTCCACCTCCACTTCTGGCGTTTTGGGTGACCCATCGAGATGAAGAGTCTCAAATGGACTTTCCTGCCCGGGCGGGCTATGAACCACTATCCTCAGGTCTCAGCCCCCTCGCTCAGCACCTCAGACGGATGATGGGCAGTGAGCCACTGCTGCCACCGGCACCACCCGGCCGGTGAGCCTTTGCCTGGGGATTTTCTTTACCGACCGGCCGAAAGGTTTCGTGCCCTACCTGTCTTATGGATAAGTTTGCTCTGTTTTCGGTCTTATTTTTGTCCTCATGGACATCCTTCTTTCCCAAGGAAAAGGGGCCTCGGCTCGGGGAGAGAGTCAATTCCTGAGGCCAGACAATCCATAGGAGGAACTTTCTGCCACAGTGTGGTGTGGTGTGGTGTGGTGTGGTGTGGTGTGGTGTGGTGTGGTGTGGTGTGGTGTGGTGTGGTGTGGTGTGGTGTGGCAGCTCAGATATCACAAGGACTGCCATCTCGTGTGCAGGATACCCGGGGAGGGGAACTGCGGGGTGGGGGTGAGCAGAGGCATTTTCTCCTTCCGGAAACCAGATGATGATTGAATAAAATTAGCCATCCATCCTTGAGACATTCTCAAGGAGGTGGGCTGGGAATGTGTCTGGGTTGGTAGACAGCTTCCCCTAAAAACTCGGGCCTAAATGGCGGCGGCGGCATCCATCTTGTTCACAGACCGAGTGTCCACGTTGAAAATGAGAGTCTCTTCTGGGACGCTGGTTCCTGCTCCCTCCTTCCTTCTTCCAAGGAAGAAGTTGCCGCTGGCGGGTGGGTTCCAGGCTGGCAAGCAGAGTAAATTTAAAATTTACTTCCCTCCCCGGTGTAAGTTTCCTCCTTTCTTTGAGGAAACTCTTTGCTCCGTTCCCACAGTATACTCATTGTTTGGGCAAAAGCTCAGAGGAAGGGAGCTGCTCTTTTCCCTTCCACCACCCACCCCCACCTATTAGTTTTCTTTCCTAATAACTATTCGTTTATGAGGGACTGAAAAGTGAAGAAAATAGGATGTGTATGTGACTTCACTGGAGCCATTCATTAGGAAGCTGTCCGGCTGTCTTGTCTCTGAATTCCTGGTGGTGCTTTCCCAGGCCTCATTTCCCCCTGGAAATTATCCTGCTTGCCTCTGTGTTCAATTCTGGGAAGGAAGATAGGCCGAGATAAGGCAACATCTTGGCACAAAGCTGGAACACACGGCCACCTCGCCTCACGGGTACAGAGCCTAATCACCCTACCCGGAGGGTCCTCTGTCAATAGTTTCTTAGAACGATTTTTATTAGTTTAGTGGCCCTACTGAGGTTGAAATTTAAGGCCTCAACTCAGGCAGGCCGGCTCGGGGTGTGCGTGTTTGTTTCTTCTTCTTTCTCCTCCCCCCCTCCCCCCCCCCCCCCCGCTGCCAGGGCGCTTAAATCGTTGCCATGACGACATTTACAAGACAAAGGAAAGTTGCCTGAAGTTCCTGAGTTGACTGGGGCTCCAGGCTTAAACCAGCCCACCCCACCCCCACCCCCGCCCTGCCCTGAGTCCGCTGCGAAACACTCCTGCAGGGTGGGGAGGGGCGCCCAGCCCTCAGCTCCTGTAACTTCATTAGCGCGCGGGGTGGGGTGGGGGGGGGGGAGTGAATCAGCCTCCCCTCCCCCTCCCCGTCTTTACAAAAGTGGCCTCTTTTGCCCTTGGGCAGGAAAAGCCTGCGCGCTCTCTCTCGGGTCTTTTTCTGCTGGGACCCTCCCTGCCTACCACCAGCAGCCACTGACTTCCTGCAAGATGGAGTTGTCAGACTGCTTCCACCCGCCCGCTGCCAGTAGTATGCCTCCCGCCCAAGCCCGCCAGGGACAGAATGGGAGGGGCGGGCGGGGAAGCTGGCATGCTTGCCTGTGCTCTGCCCTCTGCCCCTCCGGGAGGCATGACTGTGACCGTGGGATGTCCCCGTGGCCGACCCCTAAGCTCCCACCCTCTGGACGGAGGAGAGTGAGGGGGAAAAAGGAGTTCAGGAGTCTTGTCTCCCCTCCATCTTCCCGCCTAGGTCAGGCCAGGATCTGCCTCTCTTCTCCCTGTCCCTGTTCCCCGTTCCTCTAAAGGAGTGACTGGAGAAACTGTCCGTCTGTGTTTGTGATTGTGATTAACATCGCAAAAACCTTCAAAGAATCTCAGATCGGTTAGAAGCCCGTTGGGTTTCACTTCTCAGGCGTGAGGGGTTGTTATCTCCCCCGCCCTCTCTCTTGATTTTTTTTTTTTACAAATTGTTAGGGAAATGGTGACATACAGAACGGTTAAAGTATGCCAGTCCGCACCGGTGGCTCGCGTCTGTAATCCTAGCTGCTCAGGAGGCTGAGAGCTGAGGATCACGGTTCAAAGCCAGCCAGGGCAGGAAAGTCACCAGACTCTTATCTCCAATAAGGCACTGGAAAATCGGAAGTGGCGCTGTGGCTCAAGCGGTAGAGCGCTCGCTTTGAGCTGAAGAGTTTAGGGACAGCACCCAGGCCCAGAGTTTAAGAAACACCACCGACCCCCCCCCCCCCAAAAAAAAAGGATAGGAAAGATTACATTACATAAGTGGGGTAGGAAGAGTACATTTTTTTTTAATTAATAAGTTTTTTTTTTGTTTTTGTTTTTGTTTTTTTTTCTCGTGGGGCTTGAACTCTGGGCTTGGGCGCTATCCTGCCCGGGCTGGCTTTGAACCGCGATCCTCAGATCTCAGCCTCCTGAGTAGCTAGGATTACAGGCGTGAGCCACCGGCGCCCGGCTAATGAGTTGTTTTAATTGTGAAAATACTTACAGAGTGGTTACAATGACAGGAGCAAGAGCAAGGAAATGAGTACATTTCTTATCAAGCATTGCTGCCTCCTCCTTTGTTTCCATTCCTGCCCTCCCATTTCCCCCCACCCCCAAAAAAAGAGTACATTTTTTTTGGACAATGTCACCCCTTCCCTGGCTCTCTCACAGATTTTCCCTCCCTCAAGTTCTGTTTGTTCCCCAGCCACAGGTTGTGTGTCAACATAGTGTCTAGTGAGTGCCACTGTTGCACTTCTTCATCCTGGGTCCCTCCATTTCTTGCCCCTCCCGGAAATAGATGAAGGAAGAAACAATGGGGGGGGGGAAGAGAAAACAAAATAACGTCGATGATAACAAACACAAAGAAAGGGGAAGACTTCTTATATGATCAGAGGTATATAGGCATTGCACTTTGGTGAGCCTCATGTCTTCAATTAAGCAACCCAAAGGCCAGAAGTGGAGTTTTGGCTCAAATGGCAGACTGCCAGTCTCTCTGTTTTTTTTTTTTTGGCACGGGGTAGGGGGTGTCCGGTCGTGGGCCTGAACTCTGGGCCTGGGCGCTGTCCCTCAGCTCTTCAGGTTAAGGCTAGCACTCTACCACTTGAGCCACAATGCCACTTCCGGCTTTTTTCTGCTTATGTGGTGCTGAGGAATCGAATCCGGGGCCTCATGCACGCAAGGCAAGCGCTCTACCACTGAGCCACCTTGCCAGCCCCAGAGTGCCAGTCTTGAGCACAAGAGCCACGGGACAGCACTCAGGCTCTGAGTTCAAGTCCCAGGATTGGGGCGTGCACACACACACCCTGCACCCCTTGATCTTTGCTGCTGTTTCCTACCACACAGACACAGGCACGCATGGCAGCATGTGATCTACCTCTTCCCCTCCCCCCCCACACACTTTGCACTGCCACCACCGCCGCCGCCGCCGCCGCCGCCGCCGCCACCAACTATAGCAACAGACTTCCTAGGCTTCCCCTCCGCGCCCGCCACCCTCCCCCCCCCCCCCCCCCCCCGGCCCCTAGTTTAGATCGATGAACCAAAGTGTCCCCACTGCACGTTCGGCTCTGGCAAATATCAGATAGGATTACAGTGATGAGGAGAGAGGCGAGACCCGCCATGGATTGACTGTAGATCCCAGAGGACAGAATGCCAGCCCAGGCCCATTCATGGGTCAAGCCAGGAAAATGTTTTTTGGTTTTGTTTTTGTTTTTCATTTGCGGTCTCTCTCCACACCCGGTGTGCTTTGTCTGTCTGTCTCTCTGTGCGATAGGGGTTTGCCATTCATGACCTGTGTGGGCGGGGATGCTGGGGCGTGTGTGTGTGTGTGTGTGTGTGTGTGTGTGTGTGTGTGTGTGTGTGTGTGTGTGTGTGTCTGTGTGTGTGTGTGTGCGTGCGTGTGTGTGTGTGTGTGTGTGTGTGTGTGTGTGTGTGCGCGCGCGCGGGTGAGGGGGAGGTGTTCCTTCCTCACAAGACCTTCCTAAAGTGTCGGTTCGGTCGGGATCGATCTTGGGCCTGACGTTGTTTTTCCTTGTTTCGGGGTGCCACCTACTGGACACCGTGTGGAGTGACAGGGAGTGATTCGGGGCTGATGGCGGAGGCTGGCGACTCTCGCGAGAGTCTCGCAGACTCTCGCGAGAGTCGCGATGAGGTATCGCCGGCTCTCTTCTGCGGCTTTATTTACAACAAAACAAAATGAAACCACAGCAAACAAGGAAATTTTCTTGAAGGGAGGGCCGAGCGGAGGGGGAGGGGGGCCCGCAGGGGGTGTTTCTTTTCGTTATTTTCTGGACACGGAATTCGTTTGGATATTACGTCTTATGAGCAAACTGTACCAGTTTATTTACGGTTGTAATTTATATACAGTAACACAAATGTCTTTACGTCAGTATTATGAAAAAGGGTCCCACGGCTGCAGTGGGTGAAAGATTGAGACGGGAACATTTCTCAAGGAGTGCCAAGAAAATGGAAAACAGGCAATGCAATAGTTCAGGGAGAGTTATAAATATCAAGTGCTGCCCTAGGTGAAATTTCATGCAAATGTCCTCACCCACTCAGGTAAACTTTTTATATAGGTATCAGAATAAAATTTCTTGAACTATATAGACTTTTATTCACTTGATTTCCCTTAAGTAAGTTAAAATAACTGGCTGTTGACAGGGCACATCTGGGTATTTCTATCGGTCCCATAGAGATAATCTGTTAAATTTTAGAACACGGTAGATTATATTTGCTATTTCCCCAAATGGACTTTACAAAAGCCATCCGTGGCCCCAAAGATGTATCTGGACCTCTCATCATGTGTGACTAAATAGGCCTCAGTGAATTAAGCTGAGAAAGCTGCAAAACAAAGCAGATCACTTCAGTTATGGAACATGAATAGAACAAAAGTAGCTTTATGCCACTGGATCTTTAGTGAGAAGATAGAATAAAAAGAAGAAAAAAATATTGGAGGATGCAATATAAACCAATTGAAACGTATCCAACCGATGATCTGGCTTTGAAGTGGCTATTTACTGGTGTGGTCCTAGACCATGGTGTCCAGAAGGATACATCAATGTGTTTTGAAAGATCCTAAACCAAATATACTTGTAATAATGACAGGTACGTTTCTGTCCTCCTAATTCCAGCTTTAATCCTAACACGTCCGGTTGTGATAATACGTTCACAGTCGTGCCACTTAGGGATATCACGTCTTATGTCTTCTCTGCAATATCTTAAATGCTCAGAGAAGTTACACCTTCTGACAAAAGGACGTTATGTGTGTCACCCACACGGGGACACACACACACACTCTGTTTGCCCGGAGTGCTGTGTAGCTTACCATGTCCAGTTATAGTTTAGGTCTAGCATCCACATAGGAGGGAAAACACGTGCCGTGCCGTTGGTCGGTCGGTCGGTCGGTCTGTCTGTCTGTCTTTCCGCCGGTCTGTCTTCCCCTGGCATCACCTGTTCTAGGTTCTTCTCCGCCGCCGGCAACCCCCTCCCCCCCCCCCCCCCCCCCGCCCCTCGCGCTCCTAGTCCGTCGATCTACTTCCCTCTGTCTGACATAATCTTATTCTTATTCTTTGGGGAATGGATGAATAAACTTTTACCTTGTGGATATTGTACACACACCGTAACGTGTGTGTGTGTGTGTGTGTGTGTGTGTGTGTGTGTGTGTGTGTGTGTGTGTGTGTGTTGACGGAATAGAGTGTTTGCCATGCCTGAACCCCTGGCTCTGCCTCTCTACCCGTCTGTGATGCGATGTGTGTGCTGGGGCACTTGTGCCTGCGTATGTTCCCAGTGCGAACTCCAAAGAGAAGTACGCCCGCCGGGCCTGTGGGTTCTAACCATGCTTCACCCCCGGGCGATAGGATCGCCCCTCTGACTGACGCCTCCACTCTGTTTGGGCCGGGGCCCCTCGTCTCTCCCTGTGTTTCCTCCTAGGGTTCCCTACCTGCCCTCCCCCCAGCCCCGCACACACACACACACACACACACACACACACACACACACACACACACACACTGTGCACCGCCACGCTCGGGTCCAGGTCCTCCACCACAGGCATGTGAGTGATGATGCCTCTACCCTCCGACACCTGTGTGTAGGGTTTAGATTCATCGCCTCATGCCCCGAATCCTGCTCCAGAGAGAGAGTGGCAGAGCCTATTAGAAAAGGCTAGCTGTCTGGACAGGCTAGAGTACGAACCGGTGAGAAGGTCGTTCCGTCCGGTGCGGTGCCCGGGGATAAGCGTCACACGGGTGCCACCTCCCCTTCCTTCCCCACCCAGCCAGCAGCGGCTCTCGTTTGGCTTTCCTGTCATTCGGTGATGGGTGAGTGGACTCATGCTTCCCATTGCACGGTCACCGTGGTTTTCCAGACCTGTGTGCGTGACGTAGCTACTCTCTGTGTGTTAGAAGAAACCTCTCTCTGGCCTTCCCCCTGCCCTTTCCCTGCCTGTGAGGGGTGGCGGGTGGGGGCGGGGGGAGGGAGTGTGTTGTGGGGCGGGCGAGGAGCGGACTTTCACAAGTGAGCGGGGTGCCTCCCGACGGCTCGTCTCTTGCTGGAGCCGACCCATCTTTGGGAGTTTTTTTTTTTTTTTTTTTCTCTTTCTGGTTTCCATCTGGGGGAAAAAGAAAACAAAACGTACAAACAACCCCCCCCCACTCCCCCCCCCCCCAAAAAAAAAAGACGGGCAGGCAGACGGTGGGACGAGCGCTCACTTGCCCTTTTCTGGCCATGTTGGGCGGGGGTGGGGGTCTTGCCACGGGCGGCGGAGGTCGTGCGGGTGGCCGGTTCGTTTTCTCTCGTGGTGCGGGCCTGCCGTCTTTGCCGCCCCTTCCTGCTTGGGACCGATCCCAGCTTCCCGGTTCTCGGGTTCGGGCCGCTCCGTTCGGGCGAATCTCGTCCTGGTTCCTGGTTTCACTTTGGTCGCTGGCGGCGGCGGCGGCGGCGGCGGCGGCGGCGGCGGCGGCGGCGGCGGCGGCGGCTCGATCTCGGTCTAGGTCTCTGGTGGCTCTGGTGTCGTTCGTGAGGTCGCAGAGAGGACCCGGCTGCAGGTCCTGACCTAGGTTGTGCCACTCGGTGCGTGGCGGTGGTGAGTGAGGCGATTTGTTTCCGTGTTCTGTGTCTCCGGAGCTCAGAGCCGGCCGGCGCGCGCCGATCCGGGGTACGGCGGCTCGGTGGAGTCGGTCGTTGGAAGGCGGTTGTCGTGCTCCCCCTGGCGTCCGCTTTGATATGACAGTCCCCTCGTTCTCAGCCGAGCGAGCGAGTGGAGGAGGAGGAGGTCTGGCGGCAGCGAGCCGGGCGGAGGCCCGGCCTCTGCCGGGTGCCGGGCGCGACTGTCGCCGTGGTGTCGCTGTGGCGCCGGGGCGGCTGTTCTGTCGGACTTTGCGCCCGCAGGCGAGCGCGGGGTGGGGCCGTGCGTCGCCGCTCTCTCTTCGGTGCCCGGTCTGTGCGGGGGGTGGCAGCTTTGTCGGGTCGACCAGTAGTTCTGTCTGGGCCCGACGCCTTGTCCTCCTCCCCTCCCTGGACTCTGGTCTTTGAGGGCGAAAAAAGGAGAGTACGAGGGACGTCTCGGGAGTCGGGGGAGAGGGTCCCCGGGTGAGCCGATAGGTGGTGGGGCCGGTCCCGGCCCGGACTCGGACCCCCCCCCCCTCCCCGGAGTCACCTCCGAGTGAGCGCTTGGCGCGTGCCGGGCGCGAGGGCCTGGGTCGCCGGCCCCGTGTGGCCTCCCTCCACGGCCTCCTCCACGGCCCCGGAGGCCGGAGGACAGACCTCTCCGGCGGGAGGAGCCGTGGGCACGGCCGAGGCGAGCCTCGGGGCCGGGACCTACGCCCCCCCCATCCCCGACATAGGATGGTCGTCGGAGTCACCTCCGAGTGAGCGCTTGGCGCGTGCCGGGAGCGAGGGCCTGGGTCGCCGGCCCCGTGTGGCCTCCCTCCACGGCCTCCTCCACGGCCCCGGAGGCCGGAGGACAGACCTCTCCGGCGGGAGGAGCCGCGGGCACGGCCGAGGCGAGCCTCGGGGCCGGGACCTACCTACCATCTGCGGGGACTTGCCCGGTGGGCCCTGCGTAGGGGAAAACTCGAGGCGGAGGGAGCACCTCGGGAGTCGGGGACCCGAGCCCGGGAGTCCCGGGTGTGTGCGTGCTGGCGGCAGGGCGCTCACCACCGACCCCGCGCGGTGTGGGTGTGGTGGTTGGGTGCCTCTCGGAGTGGGTGCCTCGCGTCTGCCGGGGGAAGGCTCCCCGTACCGCCCGTGCGGTGAGCCCGTGCACACCCGGGGTGTGTGCCTGCGAGGTAGTGGGGCGGGAGCGTCCCTTGACCCCGCTCCCGCCCTGGCTCTTCGTCTGTCTTCGCCTTATGTGGTCGACCAGCTGTCCCTGAGAGTTCCGTGTCTGGGCTCTGTTGGGGACGTGTTGGGGACAGGTGTCCCTGATGTGGTTTCCGAGAGGTCCCTGTCGCCAGCGAGTTGTCGCCCCTGCCTGACGACCTGGTTTTGGCGTGGTGACGTGAGGATTTTGTACCTGCAGGAGGGTGCTGGCATGCTGTGTCCCGGTGGCTGTCAGCGGGTCTCTGGGGGCTCTCTCGGATGCTGTGTGCTGGGCCTTTCCCGTCTCTTCCCGGTCCGGGTCCCCCTGTCCTTCCCCTCACACCCTGGGCTCCCGCTGCCCTGGGCAGGCCCTGTGTCCCTGTGGTGGCTCGTGGGTGTGGTGGTGGTTGGCGGCTGAGTGAGTCCCGTCGTCCTTGATCTCTCCCCCGCTCCCGGTGCCAGATTCTGGCCCTTGCCTCGGCACGCTGAGGAGGAGAGTGGTTGGTTGCCTGGGGTGTGCATAGGTAGGGCCCGCACGGTGTGCTTCCCTCGCCGTGGCCGGCTTGAGGAGGAAAAAGGGGGGGGGGGCCGCCGGCCGCCGAGTCCGGACTCTTGCGTGTGCGGCATCCCCGTTCTGCCGTTGGGCTCGCCCGACCTCCGTGACTTTTTTTTTTTTCCTTCCTCCTATCGCCCCTAGCTCCAACTCCCCCGACCTGCCGCTTCCCGATGGCGGGCCTGGTCGGCCGCTGAGCTGCGCTACCTCCCGAGCGCTGTCCGTGGCTTTTTTTCTTTTTCTTTTTTTTTTTTTTCTTTTTTTTTCCTCCCTTTCTAGCTTCTTCGGTCCTGTGCCCGGCAGAGGTGTCCTGGTTATCCCGAGTGCCAGGGACGCTTAAGCCCCGTGGTATTTTTTTCATTTTTTTTTTTTTCTTTTTCTTTTTACCTCGCTCCTTACTCACGGAAGGGTTTCTGTCCTGGCTACGCTTTTATCCCCAGGCTGTTGGCCCTCTCAGGAGCCGAGCTTCCCTGGGCCACCGCCTCCCGAGTGCCGCGTGGCTGCCTTCTCCCACCCCCTCGGTGTGATTGATGTGGTGACGTTGCGATCTCCTTCGGGCCCGGGCCTAAGCTGCGCCAGGCGAGGGACGGACATTCATGGCGAATGGGACCGCTCTTCTCGTTCTGCCCGTGGGCCCCTGCCCTCACCCGTCCCACCGTGCCGGCGCCGGTGGTGTGCGGGGAAGCGGGGGTGCGGCAACCGGGCCCGGCTGCGCTCTCCCTGCCCTCGCCGTGAGGTCGGGGACTTGTACACGCTGGAGGAGGGGGGCGCCCTGATCTTGCTCCTCTCTTCCCGTGACTCGTTATCGGCACGGGGGTCGGCTCTCTCCGCGGAGAGGGAGGGTCGGTGCTCCGTGCTTGCCCGTGCTGTGTGGTGTGAAAAACCGCGCCTCGCGCTCTGCCCTCTTGCGGTGCTCCCGGAACGCTCCCGGTTGGTTCTCTCAGGTGCCTGAGGCTGAGTGGTGGTGTCGTTCCCGATCCTGGCGTTGTCCGCTGCCTTGTGCCAGCCTGCTGCCCGTGGTGTGTCCCGGCCGTCCTCGGGTTCGTGGGGCTTTTGTGCGAGTGAGAAGTTACCGTTGAGATTGACGTCTCTGCTGGGGGGGGTCGAGGCGGTTCCCCAGAGGAGCGCTCTTCCCTTGTTGCGCTGGGCGGTGGCTTCCCCGCATGAGCTGCCGGCCCTGGTCCTGGCTTGTCTTCCCTGCCGTGTCACCTGGCTTTCATCGCACCGGGGGACCTGAGATGTTGCAGTGGGAGGCGAGCGGGGCCCGTGCGGGCTTCCCGCCCGTGTGCGCGACTTTGCTCTGGCCCCGCACGGCAAGGCCGACCGACCAGGGTTGGTGTTGCTGCTGCCGCAGACCCCCCCCTGTGCCCCACCCCTCCCTGCCCCCCGTGGTGGGAAGGATGGACGCCTCTGATGTGTGCTGGTTCCCGGCGGGGTTCCCGTCGGGGTTGGGTGCGGGCCACCCTCAGAGTGAGGAGAGGTTCTCTAGCGATCCTCGTTCGGGAAGCGGCGTGCGCTGCTGGGTTGGCGGGGGCCCGCCCCCGATGGGCTCCCGCGGCCCTGCCGCTCCCTGCCCCGCTTTTGAGCGCTAGTGGCTGCCCGCGTCGGTAAACTGCGTGCCCGCGCCTCCCCCCTCCGAGCTGGGGGAGGGTCCCGCGGGACCTCTCCCGGGCCGTCGTCTGGTGTGGTGAGTGGAGGACGTTCCCGATCCGTCCCCGCCCCTGCCTCACGTGCGGTGTGTCGAGTGGCGGAGCCTGGAGCCCGTGCCGGGTCGCGATGCGAGGGCGTGTGGTGTGTGGCTTCCCGGCCTCGTGCTTGGGTTGCCGTGGGGTTTTTGGGGGTCCCGTCCCCCTCCCCCTCCGGCCCCTGGCGACGCTGCTCCCGAGCGTCTGTGTGGGCCGCCGCCCGTTGGCGACGACGGCGCCGTGCGGGCGCTGGGCCCCGCGGTGTTCCGGGGCCGCCGTGCCCGTGGTGGTGCGCCGCTCGGGGGGGTTCTGGCCCCCCGGAGCCGAGGATCCCGGTGTGTGTGGGCCCTTGCTCACGCGGCCGAAAAAGAGGCGGTCGATGATGGGTGCTGTGCCCGGCGGTGTGGTGTGGATGGAGGCGGTGGGGCCCTGCTGGCGCGGGCGGCTCCGCGGGCGTTCACGGGGTCTTTGAGGTGTGTGTGAGAGCTGCCTTTTCCCTCTC
>NW_024871588.1:0-10000 GCF_019054845.1 Dipodomys spectabilis | reverse complement strand
CCCTCCATTGTTTTCCCCCTACCATCCCCTCCCTCCCTCCCTCCCTCCCTCCCTCCCTCCCTCCCTCCCTCCCTCCCTTCCCCGAGGTTTTTTTTTTTTTTTTTGATTGTGATTAAATGCCTAATCTCTCTTTAATATCTCTTTATCTTCCAACCCCTGCTTCCTGACCAGATGGGGATACCTGAAGCACTCAGCAGAAACCAGACAGCCAGAGGGGAACGCGAGCCGTCCATCGCCCCGTCGGTGTGTACGTATGCAGGTGGCATGACCGTCCATCCCCACCTCCCCCGCAGGCGATTACTCGACCACGACCTCCGCCTCCGCCTCCGCCCCCGCCCTCCCCCCCCCCCCCCCCCCGCACCACAATTCACAACCCTACCCTCGGAACAAAATAAAACAAATTTGCTTGGATCTCACACTGCCTTTTGCTTGTATTTGACGACGCAATAGGCGAAGGGGAGGGATCTCATGTCTGGTGCCTGACCGGGGCGGGGGGGGGGGGGGCGGGGGGCGGGGGGGGAAAATTGGAGAGGAGAGAAGAGGGGGCAGAGAGCATCTCCGTGTTTCTGTGTGCGTGCGCGCGCGCACCCGCGCGCCCACACACATCCAAAGCGGGTGGGGGGGGGGGGGAGGGAGGAAACTCAAAGATCGGATGCGACAGAGCATGTAGGCCAGCCGGACCAGTTCACCGCGTCTCTCTGTCTCTTGTTTCTCTGTTTCTCTATTTCTCTCTCTCTCTGTCTCTCTTTGTCTCTGTCTGTCTGTCTGTCTGTCTGTCTGTCTGTCTGTCTGTCTGTCTGTCTGTCTGTCTCTCTCTCTCTCTCTCTCTCTCTCTCTCTCTCTCTCTCTCTCGTTTGAATTCTCTCTCCCGCCCGCCCGCCAGCACTCCCTCCCTCCTTTTCCTCTCGACTTGCCAGTCAATCCTGGGGCTTGAGCTACTGGCGCTCCAACACACAACGGTCCCACTCCGACCCTGCCTGCCTGCCTATGCATGGGCCCCATACTCCAACGAGGCACATCATCATCCCCACCCCCACCCCTTCTCTGAAAAAGAAGGCAGTCTCTCTCGGGACCAGCCAGCCTGGGCCTGGAAGAGAAGGACATAAGGCCGGTTTTCTCAGTCAGTCAGTCAGTCAGTGCGCGGTTTCTTTTTCATGCATTTCATGAGAGAAAACTGCAATTCACAAAACCACCACTAGATGGCGCGCGTTCGCCGTCGACAAGGTGGATGGGGCGGCGGGAGGGGCAAAACACGGGTCGGGTCAGTCACTCGCTCAGTCGGTCAGTCCTCGCCTACCCGGTAGTGGGTAGTGAGAGTTCTGACATACACATACATATAGGTTGTTATAATTCATTATTATCGTCATTTGCTTTTCCTTTTTCCTTTTGGCCTAGTCCTGGGGCTTGGGCTCCGGGCCTGAGCACTGTCCCTGAGTTTCTTTATGCTCAAGGTCACTGCTCTACCACTCGAGCCCCTTCTGGCTTGTTCTGTTTAGGTGGTACTGAGGAATTGAACCCAGGGCTTCAAGCACGCTGAGACACATTCCCAGCCCAGTCCACCTCTGGGATTCCCCCCACCACCACCACCCCCCCCCCCCCCCCGCACCGGGTTCTGCCCGCCCGGAACCAGAGGCACGGTACTGTCCTCTGCGAGCTCGTGCTCTTGCATGACGACACGGTAGTACTAATTCAGCCCCGAGGAAATCTTCACTAGGGCATTTTCCCCCAAGTCCACCTCCACTTCTGGCGTTTTGGGTGACCCATCGAGATGAAGAGTCTCAAATGGACTTTCCTGCCCGGGCGGGCTATGAACCACTATCCTCAGGTCTCAGCCCCCTCGCTCAGCACCTCAGACGGATGATGGGCAGTGAGCCACTGCTGCCACCGGCACCACCCGGCCGGTGAGCCTTTGCCTGGGGATTTTCTTTACCGACCGGCCGAAAGGTTTCGTGCCCTACCTGTCTTATGGATAAGTTTGCTCTGTTTTCGGTCTTATTTTTGTCCTCATGGACATCCTTCTTTCCCAAGGAAAAGGGGCCTCGGCTCGGGGAGAGAGTCAATTCCTGAGGCCAGACAATCCATAGGAGGAACTTTCTGCCACAGTGTGGTGTGGTGTGGTGTGGTGTGGTGTGGTGTGGTGTGGTGTGGTGTGGTGTGGTGTGGTGTGGTGTGGTGTGGTGTGGCAGCTCAGATATCACAAGGACTGCCATCTCGTGTGCAGGATACCCGGGGAGGGGAACTGCGGGGTGGGGGTGAGCAGAGGCATTTTCTCCTTCCGGAAACCAGATGATGATTGAATAAAATTAGCCATCCATCCTTGAGACATTCTCAAGGAGGTGGGCTGGGAATGTGTCTGGGTTGGTAGACAGCTTCCCCTAAAAACTCGGGCCTAAATGGCGGCGGCGGCATCCATCTTGTTCACAGACCGAGTGTCCACGTTGAAAATGAGAGTCTCTTCTGGGACGCTGGTTCCTGCTCCCTCCTTCCTTCTTCCAAGGAAGAAGTTGCCGCTGGCGGGTGGGTTCCAGGCTGGCAAGCAGAGTAAGCAGAGCCCCGCTGGAGTCCACAAGGAAAAGCAAGACCGAGGGGAGGCGGGGAGGCGGGGAGGCGGGGAGGGGGGACACAGAGACAGACAGGAGACAGAGAGGCAGAGAGAAAGAGACAGAGACAGAGAGAGACAGAGACCCAGCGACCGACGGAAAGACACACAGGGGAAGAGATGGAGGGGGAGCGAGAGATCCACAAGTCCAACTAGGTCCCCTGAACGAATCATCGACAGACAGACAGACACACTGACAGACAGACAGACAGACGGACACACACACACACACACACACACACACACACACACACACACACACAGAGGCAGACAAGAGGGAGATGGAGAGATGGAGGGGGAGCGAGAGATCCACAAATCTAACTACACCAACTGAATAATCAGACAGACAGACAGACAGACAGACACACACACACACACACACACACACACACACACACACACACACACACACACACACACACACACCACACCGACACACAGGCAGACAGAGGGAGAGATGGGGAGTATAACTAGATCACCTGAATCAACAAACAGGAACAGGCACACATGCCCCCACCACACACACACACACACACACACACAGAGGCAAAGACAAGAGACCGACACACAGACAGGCAGAGAGGGGGAGACATGGAGGGGGAGCCCTAGAGACCCATCAGTGTGACTGACTAGATCACCTGAATAAATTTATTCCTTCCCTGCCCTGCCCTCATGTATGAAGGTAGACGATTGGTATGGAGTTCTTCTTGTCACCAAACACAGGTGAGGGCTAGTGACTTTTTACCCTTCCATGTAGGGACTCTTCCCTTAGGACCCTTGATTTTGATCATTGAATGAGAATTTCTGGAGGAGTCACTCTGGTGGAGTTTTATGGAGTAAGCAATCAGGCAACCAGACAACCATACAACCCGACCACAAAAAAAAAAAAAAAAAAAAAGCAGACACAGACAGACAGACAGACAGACAGAGAGACCCACACAGCTCCTGACTTCATGGGTGTTTTCAGGGTTAAAGTGGGGGGTCGGGGGGAATGTGGCAACTGAATTATGCACAGATAGTTGTTTTATCTTTGCTCCAATCTCAACTCTAGATGTTTGGGGTATTTCTTTACAGATAAGATAAACAGATCATTAACGCTTGTTTTCTTTCTTTCTTTCTTTCTTTCTTTCTTTCTTTCTTTCTTTCTTTCTTTCTTTCTTTGTGTGCCCCCCCTCTCCTTTTTCTCTTTTTTATGGGGGGGGGAGGTGGGCAATCCTGGGACTCGAAGTCAAGGCACTGTCACTCAGCGACTCAGCTTTTTTGGCTCAATTCTAGCAGTCTATCACTTGAACCAGAGCTCCACTTTTGGCTTTATCTGTCTATGTACTATGTACGTGGCGTGTGTGTGTGTGTGTGTGTGTGTGTGTGTGTGTGTGTGTGTGTGTGTGTGTAATATATATTATATATATTCATTTTATACATAGACGTATATATGTATAAACACACATCTATTCGTTTATTTATACACATGTGTATATATACGTGCACATATATATTTATACACATATGTGTATATATACATGCACACATATATTTATACACATACATATATACTGTGATACGCACGCACACACACACACACACACACACACACACACACACACACACACACATTGCCTTATTATTTTCATGATTTTTGTTTTTTTTTTGGTTTTGTTTTGTTTTTTGGTTTGGTTTTTCCCGGGACGTGGGGCTTGAACCCTGGCTGGCCCTGGACACTGTCCCCCAACTCTTCAGCTCAAGCCTAGGGCGCTACTACTTGAGCCACAGTACCACTTCCGGTTTTCTGAGTGGCTTATTGGAGATAAGAGTCTCACGGTCTTTCGTGCCCAGGCTGGCTTTGAACCGAGATCCTCAGATCTCAGCTTCCGGAGCAGCTAGGATTACAGGCGCGAGCCACCAGCGCCCAGCTATTTTCATGTTTTTGTGTGTGTGTGTGTGTCGGGTGTGAGGCTTGAACTCTGGGGCTGGGTGCTGTCTCTCTCTCTCTCTCTCTCTCTCTCTCTCTCTCTCTCTCTCTCTCTGTGTGTGTGTGCTCTTCACCTTCCCAGCCCTCCCCCACTTGTTTTGCCAGTCTAGGGGCTGGCAAAAGAAGAAGAAAGAGAGATTGAGTAAAATTAGCCATCCATCCTTCAGCCATCCTCCTTGAGACATTCTCAATGAAGTGGGCTGGGAATGTGTCTGGGTGGTAGACAGCTTCCCTAAAAACTCGGGCCTAAATGGCAGCAGCGGCATCCATCTTGTTTACAGACCGAGTGTCCACGAGCTCATGTGGGCTTTCATGTTCTCCGTGGGTTGACACGGCCGGCCGGCGGGCGGGCGAGCGGATGAGCGAGCGGGGTGGGGTGTGCGATTCATTGGAGATAAGACACCGGTTCCTGCTCCCTCCTTCCTTCAGGGACACCAAGGAAGAAGTTGCCGCTGGCGGGTGGGTTCCAGGCTGGCAAGCAGAGTAAGCAGAGCCCCGCTGGGACTGAAATACATTTCTTCCTGGAGTCCACAACGAAAAGCAAGCGGGGGGGGGGGGGGGGCGGAGGGGAGAGGACAGAGAGACAGAGAGGAGAGACAGACAGAGACAGAGACAAAGAGGGACAGACACACAGACAGAGACAGAGACCCAGAGACCGACAGAAAGACACACAGGGAAAGAGCCGCAGGGGGAACGAGAGATCCACAAGTCCAACTAGATTCCCCTGAATCAACAAACAGACGGATGGACGGACGGACACACACACACACACACACACACACACACACACACACACACACACACACACACACGGAGACGGACACACGCGGAGAGAGACAGACAGAGGGACACATGGAGGGGGAGCCCTAGAGACCCATTAGTGTGACTGACTAGATCACCTGAATAAATTATTCCTTCCCTGCCCTGCCCTCATGTATTGAGGTAGACTATTGGTATGGAGTTCTTCTTGTCACCAAACACAGGTGAGGGCTAGTGACTTTTTACCCTTCCATGTACGGACTCTTCCCTTAGGACTCTTGATCTTGATTTCGATCATTGAATAAGAATTTCTGGAGGAATCAGAAAGAATGACATTTCCCCATTTGTTAGGAAATGGAAAGGCTTGGAAAAAATTATATTAAGTGAAGTAAGCCAGGCCCAAAGAAACATAGGTCCCATGGTTTCCCTTATTTGCAATATCTAGTATATGTATGAGTCAAGTGGAAAAGGTCAGATAATGTGATGTTAGGAAAACGAACCCTTGAATATGTATTTTAATGGTTTTTTTTTCATGCACGTGTTTCTAACGCATTTATAGGATTGTTTCTTTGTTGCTTTGTATGTCCCCCCCCCCCCACAGTGTAACCCCCGCTTTCACTATATTTGATGTCAGTATAACTTATGGGGGAGATGGGGACAAACAAGTCGCGTTTAAGGATTCAGGTGGACCTGTTGCAACAATGAGAAGTACAAAATGTCGTGTGAAAAAGGAGCTTTACGGTGGGGGGGCGGGGAAGGGGGAAGGATTGGGTTGGGGGGAGGGGGGTGGCTGGGAAGGGAGATGAAGTGTAAACAAAGGAGGAGGCTGCAATGCTTGGTAGGAAATGTGTGCATTATCCTGCCCATGTAGTTGTAACCCCTCTGTACAGTATGTTCTCAAATAAAATAAAATAAAATTAAAAAAAAAAAAAAGAATTTATGGAGTAAGCAAGCAGGCAACCAGGCAACCAGACAACCAGTCCAAAAAAAAAAAAAGGCAGACACAGTCAGACAGACAGAGAGACCCACACAGCTCCTTGACTTCATGGGTGTTTTCAAGGTTAAAGCGGGGGGGGGGGGGGGGGGGCGGGGGAATGTGGCAGCTGAGTTATGCACAGATAGTTAGTTGTTTTATCTTTGCCCCAACCTGAATTTCTAGATGTTTGGGGCATTTCTTTACAGGTAAGAGAAAGAGGTCACTGACTCTTCCTTCCTTCCTTCCTTTTTTCTTTCCTTTCTTTCTTTTTTCCCCCACCATCTCTCTCTCTCTCTCTCTCTCTCTCTCTCTCTCTCTCTCTCTCTCTCTCTCTCCTTTTTCTCTATTTTTTTGGAGGGGTGGGCAATCCTGGGTCTTGAAGTCAGGGCCTGAGTACTGTCACTCAGACACTCAGCTTTTTCGGCTCAAGTCTAGCACTGTACCATTTGAGCCACAGCGCTACTTATGTCTATGTACGTGATATCTATCTATCTATCTATCTATCTATCTATCTATCTATCTATCTATCTATCTATCTATCTATCTATCTATCTATCTATTGATATAGATATACATCTACATATATCTATATATATCTATGTGTGTGTGCGTGCGTGTGTGTGCGTGAGTATGCGTGTATGTATATATCTATACATATATATGTGTTTATATGCATATACATATATAAACACATTCATTTATTTATACATATACGTATATACGTATAAGCACACATATGTTCATTTATTTATACATATATATACATACACACACACACACATATATATATATACTTATACATAGTGTGATACACACATATAAATATACGTATATCCACTTATTATTTACGTGCTTTTTTTTTTTTTTTTTGTCGGCCTTGGGGCTTGAACTCTGGGCCTGGGCGCTGTCCCTCAGCTCTTCAGCTCAAGGCGAGCGCTCTACCACTTGAGCTACAGCACCACTTCCGGTTTTCTGGTGGTTTATTGGAGATCGGAGTCTATAGGTCTCTCCTGCCCGGGCTGGCTTTGAACCGCGATCCTCAGATCTCAGCCTCCTGAGTAGCTAGGATTACAGGCGTGAGCCACCAGCGGCCCGGCTTATTTACATGCTTTTTGGTTGTTGTTTTTTTTATCTCCCCCCTCCCCCGCCCAGACGTGGGGCCTTGGGAAGGGATCTGCAGGGGGGGGGTGTGCAGAGGCATTTTCTCCTTCGGGAAACCAGGTGATGATTTAGTAAAATTAGCCATCCATCCTTGAGACATTCTCAAGGAAGTGGACTGGGAATGTGGGTGGTAGACAGCTTCCCTAAAAACTCGGGTCTAAATGGCAGCAGAGATGGCAGCGGCATCCATCTTGTTTACAGACCGAGTCTCCATGTTCAACATGAGACTCCTCTAAACTGAGTCTTTGCATGTTCTTGAGCTCATGTGTGGCTTTCATATTCTGTGTGGGTTGACACGGGCGGGCGGGTGGCCAGGCGGGTGATTCATTGGAGATAAGAGTCTCTTTTGGGGCACCGGTTCCTGCTCCCTCCTTCCTTCGGGGACACCAAGGAAGAAGTTGCCTCTGGCGGGTTCCAGGCTGGCAAGCTGAGTAAGCAGAGGCCACTGGGCCTGAAATACAGTTCTGCCTTGAGTCCACAAAGAAAAGCAAGGGGTGGGGGAGGGGAGAGGACAGAGACACAGGAGAGACAGACAGAGAGGAGAGACAGAGACGGAGAGAGAGAGACAGAGACCCAGAGACCGATGGAAAGACACACAGAGTAAGAGATGGAAGGGGGAGCGAGAGATCCACAAGTCCAACTAGATCTGAGATACACACACACACACACACACACACACACACACACACACACACACACACACACACACAGAGGCAGACAGACGGAGACATGGAGGGGGAGCCCTAGAGACCCATCAGTGTGACTGACTAGATCACCTGAATAAATTTATTCCTTCCCTGCCCTGTCCTCATGTATTAAGGTAGACGGTTGGTATGGAGTTCTTCTTGTCACCAAACACAGGTGAGGGCTAGTGACTTTTTACCCTTCCATGTACGGACTCTTCCCTTAGGACTCTTGATCTTGATTTCGATCATTGAATAAGAATTTCTGGAGGAGTCACTCTGGTGGAGTTTTTATGGAGTAAGTAAGCAAGCAGGCAAGCAGACAACCAGACCCCCCAAAAAGGCACAGACAGACAGACAGACAGACAGACAAGGACATACTCTAATACAGTGTGGGTGCTCTTGAAGGGAGAGAGACCTACACAGCTCCTTGACTTCATGGGTGTTTTCAGGGTTAAACAGGCGGGGGGGGGGGGGAGGGATGTGGCAGCTGAGTTATGTACAGATAGTTAGTTGTTTTATCTTTGCCCCAACCTGAATTTCTAGATGTTTGGGGCATTTCTCTACAGGTAAGAAAAACAGGTCATTGACCATTCCTTCCTTCCTTCCTTCCTTCCTTCCTTCCTTCCTTCCTTCCTTCCTTCCTTCCTTCCTTCCTTCCTTCCTTCCTTCCTTCGTTTTTTACTTTCTCTCTTCCCCCCACCCTCTCTCTCTCTCTCTCTCTCTCTCTCTCCTTTTTCTTTATTTTTTTTTGGGGGGGTGGGCAATACTGAGACTTGAAGTCAGGGCCTCAGCACTGTCACTCAACTTCTTTTGCTCAAGTCTAGCACTGTATCACTTGAACCACATCACCACTTCTGGCTTTCTCTCTCTCTCTACACAGACACACACACAGACACACACACACACACAGACACAGACACACACACACACACACACATGCATATACATACATATACCAATATATATTTATACACACACATACATATATATATATATATGCTTACATATAGTGTGATACACACATATATATTTATTATTTTCAGTTTTTTTGTTGTCGGGCGTGAGGCTTGAACTCTGGGTCTGGGTGCTGTCTCTCTGCTCTTCATCTGAAGGCTCACAACTGTTCTGCCACTTGAGCCACAGTGTGCCACTGATCCCCTTTTCTGTTTATATAGTGCTGAGGAATCAAACCCAGGGCCTCATGCTTGCAAGGCGAGCGAGCACTCTACCACTAAGCCACCTTCCTAGCTCTCCCCCCTTTTTTGGCCAGTCAAGCATGGAAGGCTCCTGCATATTGTTTGTATGGACATACTCACAGCTGAATAACTGAGTTGTTTTGCTTAATAAAAAAAAAATCCTGGTGTTGATATATGTGGAGGGGAAGGGAAAAAACAAATTGTTAAAACAGGGATACAGGAGGACCCATTGAAACAATGAGATATACAAGTCGTTATGTCGAAAAACGAACTTTACAACTTTGGGGAGGGACGGGGGGGGGGGGGGAGGGGGGGGAGGATACGAAGGGATGGAAAGGGGAAACAAAGCAGGAGGCTACAATGCTTATAAGAAATGTGCTCATTATCTTACCCATGTAATTGTAACCTCTCTGTACAGTATTTTTACAATAAAAATATATTTAAAAGTATATATATATATTTTAAAAACTTGGTACAGTAGTCTAGAAACATGGTGGCTATTACAGCCTTCATTTGCTTCACTTGACCACTGTTTTCTCATTTAAAAGCTTTTGGCGACAAGCATGATTATTTTTCATGGGGTGTGGGTGACTGTTTTGAGGCTTTCCCAAATTTTTATGTCCACCAGGTTACCAGATCTAAGGAAAACCCAGA
>NW_024871587.1:12500-24668 GCF_019054845.1 Dipodomys spectabilis | reverse complement strand
AAGGCCCAATGGTTATGTGCCCAGAAATGAAAGTGAAACCTTGAAAACACGCAGAGGAAAAAGAAACAAAGTAAACTCTCTACCTTGAGCCTGTAGTAGGGTTTAAGAGATGATTCTGTTGGTTTCCCATGCATGCATGGGGGGGGGGGGTGGTTTGACCCATGCTCTGTTTCTTTTTAAAATTTACTTCCCTCCCCGGTGTAAGTTTCCTCCTTTCTTTGAGGAAACTCTTTGCTCCGTTCCCACAGTATACTCATTGTTTGGGCAAAAGCTCAGAGGAAGGGAGCTGCTCTTTTCCCTTCCACCACCCACCCCCACCTATTAGTTTTCTTTCCTAATAACTATTCGTTTATGAGGGACTGAAAAGTGAAGAAAATAGGATGTGTATGTGACTTCACTGGAGCCATTCATTAGGAAGCTGTCCGGCTGTCTTGTCTCTGAATTCCTGGTGGTGCTTTCCCAGGCCTCATTTCCCCCTGGAAATTATCCTGCTTGCCTCTGTGTTCAATTCTGGGAAGGAAGATAGGCCGAGATAAGGCAACATCTTGGCACAAAGCTGGAACACACGGCCACCTCGCCTCACGGGTACAGAGCCTAATCACCCTACCCGGAGGGTCCTCTGTCAATAGTTTCTTAGAACGATTTTTATTAGTTTAGTGGCCCTACTGAGGTTGAAATTTAAGGCCTCAACTCAGGCAGGCCGGCTCGGGGTGTGCGTGTTTGTTTCTTCTTCTTTCTCCTCCCCCCCTCCCCCCCCCCCCCCCCCCGCTGCCAGGGCGCTTAAATCGTTGCCATGACGACATTTACAAGACAAAGGAAAGTTGCCTGAAGTTCCTGAGTTGACTGGGGCTCCAGGCTTAAACCAGCCCACCCCACCCCCACCCCCGCCCTGCCCTGAGTCCGCTGCGAAACACTCCTGCAGGGTGGGGAGGGGCGCCCAGCCCTCAGCTCCTGTAACTTCATTAGCGCGCGGGGTGGGGTGGGGGGGGGGAGTGAATCAGCCTCCCCTCCCCCTCCCCGTCTTTACAAAAGTGGCCTCTTTTGCCCTTGGGCAGGAAAAGCCTGCGCGCTCTCTCTCGGGTCTTTTTCTGCTGGGACCCTCCCTGCCTACCACCAGCAGCCACTGACTTCCTGCAAGATGGAGTTGTCAGACTGCTTCCACCCGCCCGCTGCCAGTAGTATGCCTCCCGCCCAAGCCCGCCAGGGACAGAATGGGAGGGGCGGGCGGGGAAGCTGGCATGCTTGCCTGTGCTCTGCCCTCTGCCCCTCCGGGAGGCATGACTGTGACCGTGGGATGTCCCCGTGGCCGACCCCTAAGCTCCCACCCTCTGGACGGAGGAGAGTGAGGGGGAAAAAGGAGTTCAGGAGTCTTGTCTCCCCTCCATCTTCCCGCCTAGGTCAGGCCAGGATCTGCCTCTCTTCTCCCTGTCCCTGTTCCCCGTTCCTCTAAAGGAGTGACTGGAGAAACTGTCCGTCTGTGTTTGTGATTGTGATTAACATCGCAAAAACCTTCAAAGAATCTCAGATCGGTTAGAAGCCCGTTGGGTTTCACTTCTCAGGCGTGAGGGGTTGTTATCTCCCCCGCCCTCTCTCTTGATTTTTTTTTTTTACAAATTGTTAGGGAAATGGTGACATACAGAACGGTTAAAGTATGCCAGTCCGCACCGGTGGCTCGCGTCTGTAATCCTAGCTGCTCAGGAGGCTGAGAGCTGAGGATCACGGTTCAAAGCCAGCCAGGGCAGGAAAGTCACCAGACTCTTATCTCCAATAAGGCACTGGAAAATCGGAAGTGGCGCTGTGGCTCAAGCGGTAGAGCGCTCGCTTTGAGCTGAAGAGTTTAGGGACAGCACCCAGGCCCAGAGTTTAAGAAACACCACCGACCCCCCCCCCCCCAAAAAAAAAGGATAGGAAAGATTACATTACATAAGTGGGGTAGGAAGAGTACATTTTTTTTTAATTAATAAGTTTTTTTTTTGTTTTTGTTTTTGTTTTTTTTTCTCGTGGGGCTTGAACTCTGGGCTTGGGCGCTATCCTGCCCGGGCTGGCTTTGAACCGCGATCCTCAGATCTCAGCCTCCTGAGTAGCTAGGATTACAGGCGTGAGCCACCGGCGCCCGGCTAATGAGTTGTTTTAATTGTGAAAATACTTACAGAGTGGTTACAATGACAGGAGCAAGAGCAAGGAAATGAGTACATTTCTTATCAAGCATTGCTGCCTCCTCCTTTGTTTCCATTCCTGCCCTCCCATTTCCCCCCACCCCCAAAAAAAGAGTACATTTTTTTTGGACAATGTCACCCCTTCCCTGGCTCTCTCACAGATTTTCCCTCCCTCAAGTTCTGTTTGTTCCCCAGCCACAGGTTGTGTGTCAACATAGTGTCTAGTGAGTGCCACTGTTGCACTTCTTCATCCTGGGTCCCTCCATTTCTTGCCCCTCCCGGAAATAGATGAAGGAAGAAACAATGGGGGGGGGGAAGAGAAAACAAAATAACGTCGATGATAACAAACACAAAGAAAGGGGAAGACTTCTTATATGATCAGAGGTATATAGGCATTGCACTTTGGTGAGCCTCATGTCTTCAATTAAGCAACCCAAAGGCCAGAAGTGGAGTTTTGGCTCAAATGGCAGACTGCCAGTCTCTCTGTTTTTTTTTTTTTGGCACGGGGTAGGGGGTGTCCGGTCGTGGGCCTGAACTCTGGGCCTGGGCGCTGTCCCTCAGCTCTTCAGGTTAAGGCTAGCACTCTACCACTTGAGCCACAATGCCACTTCCGGCTTTTTTCTGCTTATGTGGTGCTGAGGAATCGAATCCGGGGCCTCATGCACGCAAGGCAAGCGCTCTACCACTGAGCCACCTTGCCAGCCCCAGAGTGCCAGTCTTGAGCACAAGAGCCACGGGACAGCACTCAGGCTCTGAGTTCAAGTCCCAGGATTGGGGCGTGCACACACACACCCTGCACCCCTTGATCTTTGCTGCTGTTTCCTACCACACAGACACAGGCACGCATGGCAGCATGTGATCTACCTCTTCCCCTCCCCCCCCACACACTTTGCACTGCCACCACCGCCGCCGCCGCCGCCGCCGCCGCCGCCACCAACTATAGCAACAGACTTCCTAGGCTTCCCCTCCGCGCCCGCCACCCTCCCCCCCCCCCCCCCCCCCCGGCCCCTAGTTTAGATCGATGAACCAAAGTGTCCCCACTGCACGTTCGGCTCTGGCAAATATCAGATAGGATTACAGTGATGAGGAGAGAGGCGAGACCCGCCATGGATTGACTGTAGATCCCAGAGGACAGAATGCCAGCCCAGGCCCATTCATGGGTCAAGCCAGGAAAATGTTTTTTGGTTTTGTTTTTGTTTTTCATTTGCGGTCTCTCTCCACACCCGGTGTGCTTTGTCTGTCTGTCTCTCTGTGCGATAGGGGTTTGCCATTCATGACCTGTGTGGGCGGGGATGCTGGGGCGTGTGTGTGTGTGTGTGTGTGTGTGTGTGTGTGTGTGTGTGTGTGTGTGTGTGTGTGTGTGTCTGTGTGTGTGTGTGTGCGTGCGTGTGTGTGTGTGTGTGTGTGTGTGTGTGTGTGTGTGCGCGCGCGCGGGTGAGGGGGAGGTGTTCCTTCCTCACAAGACCTTCCTAAAGTGTCGGTTCGGTCGGGATCGATCTTGGGCCTGACGTTGTTTTTCCTTGTTTCGGGGTGCCACCTACTGGACACCGTGTGGAGTGACAGGGAGTGATTCGGGGCTGATGGCGGAGGCTGGCGACTCTCGCGAGAGTCTCGCAGACTCTCGCGAGAGTCGCGATGAGGTATCGCCGGCTCTCTTCTGCGGCTTTATTTACAACAAAACAAAATGAAACCACAGCAAACAAGGAAATTTTCTTGAAGGGAGGGCCGAGCGGAGGGGGAGGGGGGCCCGCAGGGGGTGTTTCTTTTCGTTATTTTCTGGACACGGAATTCGTTTGGATATTACGTCTTATGAGCAAACTGTACCAGTTTATTTACGGTTGTAATTTATATACAGTAACACAAATGTCTTTACGTCAGTATTATGAAAAAGGGTCCCACGGCTGCAGTGGGTGAAAGATTGAGACGGGAACATTTCTCAAGGAGTGCCAAGAAAATGGAAAACAGGCAATGCAATAGTTCAGGGAGAGTTATAAATATCAAGTGCTGCCCTAGGTGAAATTTCATGCAAATGTCCTCACCCACTCAGGTAAACTTTTTATATAGGTATCAGAATAAAATTTCTTGAACTATATAGACTTTTATTCACTTGATTTCCCTTAAGTAAGTTAAAATAACTGGCTGTTGACAGGGCACATCTGGGTATTTCTATCGGTCCCATAGAGATAATCTGTTAAATTTTAGAACACGGTAGATTATATTTGCTATTTCCCCAAATGGACTTTACAAAAGCCATCCGTGGCCCCAAAGATGTATCTGGACCTCTCATCATGTGTGACTAAATAGGCCTCAGTGAATTAAGCTGAGAAAGCTGCAAAACAAAGCAGATCACTTCAGTTATGGAACATGAATAGAACAAAAGTAGCTTTATGCCACTGGATCTTTAGTGAGAAGATAGAATAAAAAGAAGAAAAAAATATTGGAGGATGCAATATAAACCAATTGAAACGTATCCAACCGATGATCTGGCTTTGAAGTGGCTATTTACTGGTGTGGTCCTAGACCATGGTGTCCAGAAGGATACATCAATGTGTTTTGAAAGATCCTAAACCAAATATACTTGTAATAATGACAGGTACGTTTCTGTCCTCCTAATTCCAGCTTTAATCCTAACACGTCCGGTTGTGATAATACGTTCACAGTCGTGCCACTTAGGGATATCACGTCTTATGTCTTCTCTGCAATATCTTAAATGCTCAGAGAAGTTACACCTTCTGACAAAAGGACGTTATGTGTGTCACCCACACGGGGACACACACACACACTCTGTTTGCCCGGAGTGCTGTGTAGCTTACCATGTCCAGTTATAGTTTAGGTCTAGCATCCACATAGGAGGGAAAACACGTGCCGTGCCGTTGGTCGGTCGGTCGGCTCGGTCTGTCTGTCTGTCTTTCCGCCGGTCTGTCTTCCCCTGGCATCACCTGTTCTAGGTTCTTCTCCGCCGCCGGCAACCCCCTCCCCCCCCCCCCCCCCCCCCGCCCCTCGCGCTCCTAGTCCGTCGATCTACTTCCCTCTGTCTGACATAATCTTATTCTTATTCTTTGGGGAATGGATGAATAAACTTTTACCTTGTGGATATTGTACACACACCGTAACGTGTGTGTGTGTGTGTGTGTGTGTGTGTGTGTGTGTGTGTGTGTGTGTGTGTTGACGGAATAGAGTGTTTGCCATGCCTGAACCCCTGGCTCTGCCTCTCTACCCGTCTGTGATGCGATGTGTGTGCTGGGGCACTTGTGCCTGCGTATGTTCCCAGTGCGAACTCCAAAGAGAAGTACGCCCGCCGGGCCTGTGGGTTCTAACCATGCTTCACCCCCGGGCGATAGGATCGCCCCTCTGACTGACGCCTCCACTCTGTTTGGGCCGGGGCCCCTCGTCTCTCCCTGTGTTTCCTCCTAGGGTTCCCTACCTGCCCTCCCCCCAGCCCCGCACACACACACACACACACACACACACACACACACACACACACACACACACACTGTGCACCGCCACGCTCGGGTCCAGGTCCTCCACCACAGGCATGTGAGTGATGATGCCTCTACCCTCCGACACCTGTGTGTAGGGTTTAGATTCATCGCCTCATGCCCCGAATCCTGCTCCAGAGAGAGAGTGGCAGAGCCTATTAGAAAAGGCTAGCTGTCTGGACAGGCTAGAGTACGAACCGGTGAGAAGGTCGTTCCGTCCGGTGCGGTGCCCGGGGATAAGCGTCACACGGGTGCCACCTCCCCTTCCTTCCCCACCCAGCCAGCAGCGGCTCTCGTTTGGCTTTCCTGTCATTCGGTGATGGGTGAGTGGACTCATGCTTCCCATTGCACGGTCACCGTGGTTTTCCAGACCTGTGTGCGTGACGTAGCTACTCTCTGTGTGTTAGAAGAAACCTCTCTCTGGCCTTCCCCCTGCCCTTTCCCTGCCTGTGAGGGGTGGCGGGTGGGGGCGGGGGGAGGGAGTGTGTTGTGGGGCGGGCGAGGAGCGGACTTTCACAAGTGAGCGGGGTGCCTCCCGACGGCTCGTCTCTTGCTGGAGCCGACCCATCTTTGGGAGTTTTTTTTTTTTTTTTTTCTCTTTCTGGTTTCCATCTGGGGGAAAAAGAAAACAAAACGTACAAACAACCCCCCCCCACTCCCCCCCCCCCCCCAAAAAAAAAGACGGGCAGGCAGACGGTGGGACGAGCGCTCACTTGCCCTTTTCTGGCCATGTTGGGCGGGGGTGGGGGTCTTGCCACGGGCGGCGGAGGTCGTGCGGGTGGCCGGTTCGTTTTCTCTCGTGGTGCGGGCCTGCCGTCTTTGCCGCCCCTTCCTGCTTGGGACCGATCCCAGCTTCCCGGTTCTCGGGTTCGGGCCGCTCCGTTCGGGCGAATCTCGTCCTGGTTCCTGGTTTCACTTTGGTCGCTGGCGGCGGCGGCGGCGGCGGCGGCGGCGGCGGCGGCGGCGGCGGCGGCGGCGGCTCGATCTCGGTCTAGGTCTCTGGTGGCTCTGGTGTCGTTCGTGAGGTCGCAGAGAGGACCCGGCTGCAGGTCCTGACCTAGGTTGTGCCACTCGGTGCGTGGCGGTGGTGAGTGAGGCGATTTGTTTCCGTGTTCTGTGTCTCCGGAGCTCAGAGCCGGCCGGCGCGCGCCGATCCGGGGTACGGCGGCTCGGTGGAGTCGGTCGTTGGAAGGCGGTTGTCGTGCTCCCCCTGGCGTCCGCTTTGATATGACAGTCCCCTCGTTCTCAGCCGAGCGAGCGAGTGGAGGAGGAGGAGGTCTGGCGGCAGCGAGCCGGGCGGAGGCCCGGCCTCTGCCGGGTGCCGGGCGCGACTGTCGCCGTGGTGTCGCTGTGGCGCCGGGGCGGCTGTTCTGTCGGACTTTGCGCCCGCAGGCGAGCGCGGGGTGGGGCCGTGCGTCGCCGCTCTCTCTTCGGTGCCCGGTCTGTGCGGGGGGTGGCAGCTTTGTCGGGTCGACCAGTAGTTCTGTCTGGGCCCGACGCCTTGTCCTCCTCCCCTCCCTGGACTCTGGTCTTTGAGGGCGAAAAAAGGAGAGTACGAGGGACGTCTCGGGAGTCGGGGGAGAGGGTCCCCGGGTGAGCCGATAGGTGGTGGGGCCGGTCCCGGCCCGGACTCGGACCCCCCCCCCCCTCCCCGGAGTCACCTCCGAGTGAGCGCTTGGCGCGTGCCGGGCGCGAGGGCCTGGGTCGCCGGCCCCGTGTGGCCTCCCTCCACGGCCTCCTCCACGGCCCCGGAGGCCGGAGGACAGACCTCTCCGGCGGGAGGAGCCGTGGGCACGGCCGAGGCGAGCCTCGGGGCCGGGACCTACGCCCCCCCCATCCCCGACATAGGATGGTCGTCGGAGTCACCTCCGAGTGAGCGCTTGGCGCGTGCCGGGAGCGAGGGCCTGGGTCGCCGGCCCCGTGTGGCCTCCCTCCACGGCCTCCTCCACGGCCCCGGAGGCCGGAGGACAGACCTCTCCGGCGGGAGGAGCCGCGGGCACGGCCGAGGCGAGCCTCGGGGCCGGGACCTACCTACCATCTGCGGGGACTTGCCCGGTGGGCCCTGCGTAGGGGAAAACTCGAGGCGGAGGGAGCACCTCGGGAGTCGGGGACCCGAGCCCGGGAGTCCCGGGTGTGTGCGTGCTGGCGGCAGGGCGCTCACCACCGACCCCGCGCGGTGTGGGTGTGGTGGTTGGGTGCCTCTCGGAGTGGGTGCCTCGCGTCTGCCGGGGGAAGGCTCCCCGTACCGCCCGTGCGGTGAGCCCGTGCACACCCGGGGTGTGTGCCTGCGAGGTAGTGGGGCGGGAGCGTCCCTTGACCCCGCTCCCGCCCTGGCTCTTCGTCTGTCTTCGCCTTATGTGGTCGACCAGCTGTCCCTGAGAGTTCCGTGTCTGGGCTCTGTTGGGGACGTGTTGGGGACAGGTGTCCCTGATGTGGTTTCCGAGAGGTCCCTGTCGCCAGCGAGTTGTCGCCCCTGCCTGACGACCTGGTTTTGGCGTGGTGACGTGAGGATTTTGTACCTGCAGGAGGGTGCTGGCATGCTGTGTCCCGGTGGCTGTCAGCGGGTCTCTGGGGGCTCTCTCGGATGCTGTGTGCTGGGCCTTTCCCGTCTCTTCCCGGTCCGGGTCCCCCTGTCCTTCCCCTCACACCCTGGGCTCCCGCTGCCCTGGGCAGGCCCTGTGTCCCTGTGGTGGCTCGTGGGTGTGGTGGTGGTTGGCGGCTGAGTGAGTCCCGTCGTCCTTGATCTCTCCCCCGCTCCCGGTGCCAGATTCTGGCCCTTGCCTCGGCACGCTGAGGAGGAGAGTGGTTGGTTGCCTGGGGTGTGCATAGGTAGGGCCCGCACGGTGTGCTTCCCTCGCCGTGGCCGGCTTGAGGAGGAAAAAGGGGGGGGGGGGCCGCCGGCCGCCGAGTCCGGACTCTTGCGTGTGCGGCATCCCCGTTCTGCCGTTGGGCTCGCCCGACCTCCGTGACTTTTTTTTTTTTCCTTCCTCCTATCGCCCCTAGCTCCAACTCCCCCGACCTGCCGCTTCCCGATGGCGGGCCTGGTCGGCCGCTGAGCTGCGCTACCTCCCGAGCGCTGTCCGTGGCTTTTTTTCTTTTTCTTTTTTTTTTTTTTCTTTTTTTTTCCTCCCTTTCTAGCTTCTTCGGTCCTGTGCCCGGCAGAGGTGTCCTGGTTATCCCGAGTGCCAGGGACGCTTAAGCCCCGTGGTATTTTTTTCATTTTTTTTTTTTTCTTTTTCTTTTTACCTCGCTCCTTACTCACGGAAGGGTTTCTGTCCTGGCTACGCTTTTATCCCCAGGCTGTTGGCCCTCTCAGGAGCCGAGCTTCCCTGGGCCACCGCCTCCCGAGTGCCGCGTGGCTGCCTTCTCCCACCCCCTCGGTGTGATTGATGTGGTGACGTTGCGATCTCCTTCGGGCCCGGGCCTAAGCTGCGCCAGGCGAGGGACGGACATTCATGGCGAATGGGACCGCTCTTCTCGTTCTGCCCGTGGGCCCCTGCCCTCACCCGTCCCACCGTGCCGGCGCCGGTGGTGTGCGGGGAAGCGGGGGTGCGGCAACCGGGCCCGGCTGCGCTCTCCCTGCCCTCGCCGTGAGGTCGGGGACTTGTACACGCTGGAGGAGGGGGGCGCCCTGATCTTGCTCCTCTCTTCCCGTGACTCGTTATCGGCACGGGGGTCGGCTCTCTCCGCGGAGAGGGAGGGTCGGTGCTCCGTGCTTGCCCGTGCTGTGTGGTGTGAAAAACCGCGCCTCGCGCTCTGCCCTCTTGCGGTGCTCCCGGAACGCTCCCGGTTGGTTCTCTCAGGTGCCTGAGGCTGAGTGGTGGTGTCGTTCCCGATCCTGGCGTTGTCCGCTGCCTTGTGCCAGCCTGCTGCCCGTGGTGTGTCCCGGCCGTCCTCGGGTTCGTGGGGCTTTTGTGCGAGTGAGAAGTTACCGTTGAGATTGACGTCTCTGCTGGGGGGGGTCGAGGCGGTTCCCCAGAGGAGCGCTCTTCCCTTGTTGCGCTGGGCGGTGGCTTCCCCGCATGAGCTGCCGGCCCTGGTCCTGGCTTGTCTTCCCTGCCGTGTCACCTGGCTTTCATCGCACCGGGGGACCTGAGATGTTGCAGTGGGAGGCGAGCGGGGCCCGTGCGGGCTTCCCGCCCGTGTGCGCGACTTTGCTCTGGCCCCGCACGGCAAGGCCGACCGACCAGGGTTGGTGTTGCTGCTGCCGCAGACCCCCCCCTGTGCCCCACCCCTCCCTGCCCCCCGTGGTGGGAAGGATGGACGCCTCTGATGTGTGCTGGTTCCCGGCGGGGTTCCCGTCGGGGTTGGGTGCGGGCCACCCTCAGAGTGAGGAGAGGTTCTCTAGCGATCCTCGTTCGGGAAGCGGCGTGCGCTGCTGGGTTGGCGGGGGCCCGCCCCCGATGGGCTCCCGCGGCCCTGCCGCTCCCTGCCCCGCTTTTGAGCGCTAGTGGCTGCCCGCGTCGGTAAACTGCGTGCCCGCGCCTCCCCCCTCCGAGCTGGGGGAGGGTCCCGCGGGACCTCTCCCGGGCCGTCGTCTGGTGTGGTGAGTGGAGGACGTTCCCGATCCGTCCCCGCCCCTGCCTCGCGTGCGGTGTGTCGAGTGGCGGAGCCTGGAGCCCGTGCCGGGTCGCGATGCGAGGGCGTGTGGTGTGTGGCTTCCCGGCCTCGTGCTTGGGTTGCCGTGGGGTTTTTGGGGGTCCCGTCCCCCTCCCCCTCCGGCCCCTGGCGACGCTGCTCCCGAGCGTCTGTGTGGGCCGCCGCCCGTTGGCGACGACGGCGCCGTGCGGGCGCTGGGCCCCGCGGTGTTCCGGGGCCGCCGTGCCCGTGGTGGTGCGCCGCTCGGGGGGGTTCTGGCCCCCCGGAGCCGAGGATCCCGGTGTGTGTGGGCCCTTGCTCACGCGGCCGAAAAAGAGGCGGTCGATGATGGGTGCTGTGCCCGGCGGTGTGGTGTGGATGGAGGCGGTGGGGCCCTGCTGGCGCGGGCGGCTCCGCGGGCGTTCACGGGGTCTTTGAGGTGTGTGTGAGAGCTGCCTTTTCCCTCTCGGGCCTCTTTTGGGGGGGCCCGCCGCTGCCGCGGTGGGGGTTTCCGGTCCGCTGGTCGGCCGGCTCGGTGTCCCAGGCGTTGCGCGGGACCGCCCCGGAGTTGGGGGTGGTGAGATCCCGCGTTCGTTTACCTGGCGTGCCGGCTGTGCCCGGAAAGGTCCCACCTCCCCGTTGGTCTGCGGCTGCGCCACCCGCCCGTGTGAGGGGGTGGCCGCTCGCTCACTCGCCTCTCGCCCCGGTGACCCGACCCGGTGACCCTCCCGCTGCTCTTCTTGTTGTGCTTCCGGCGTGCCCTCCTCACCCGCATCAGCCTTCCGCGATCCTCGCCGGTTTGGCCTGGTGGCCGGCCACCGGCGGACGGTCGAGTCGGGCGTTGTGTTGGTGTTCTCTTGGGGGGGGGGACGGCGCTCAGCTCGTGAGGCTGCTCCCCCGGTGTGGGGGAGGCACGTCGTCGCGGCGGCGGTGGCTTTTGAAGGGTCTTCCCGGATCGGTTTTGCTCACGACGAGGGTTCCTGCCAGCGGGACCGCCGGTACGCCACGGGGGCGATGGTGGTGAGATTCCCGCGTGCGTCCCTCGCTCGGGAGTTGGCCGTCCGAGGGGCCCGAAGCCGGCGTCACGACGTGCCTCCTCCCGCTGGGTGCCGCCTCGCGTGCCTGCGCGATGTTGTCCCGGGTTCCCGCGCCTCCCTCCCGCTTTGCCGTGCGTAGGCTTGCCCGCATCGCATCGTCTCCTCCGTCTCGAGCCGTGTGGCTTCGTCCCCGCCCCTGTCCCGGATCCGGGGTGTTGTGCTCTCTCGGCGTGTCGCCGCCGCGTGCCCGGCGCGACCCCGGTTCCCGTGCCTGGCCCTGTCCGCTCTGTGCCGGCGGTGTCCGCGTGTGAGCGTGCTCGCGTGCGTTGGGTTTGGTGTCGCCCGCCTCCCGGGGTCCCTGCCGCCGCCTCCGGCCGCCGCCGTTGGCCGGTGACTTGTCGCCGACGGGTCGTCGCCGCGGACCCCCGACCCCCTGCCGGCACCGCCGGTCCGCGGCGGCGCGGGTCGCTGTGCGCTCGGCCCCCGCGTCCGTGCGAGCGAGTGAATTCGGGCCGGCTTCTGAGGGAGGTTGGAGAGAAGACCCCCCCGTGGCCGTGTGGCGTGCGTTGCGTCGTGTGCGTCGCCCCTGGCTTTCCGGCCGCTCGGGTGTGCGCCACACGCGACCCGGCCGGCTGGCCGGCTGGACCGTGGACGTCGGCGCGCCGCCTCCGGGCGGAGAAAGGGGCCTGGCGCTCCTCCCCGTCCGTGTGTGCGCGCCGCCGCTCCCGTGCCCGCCGGGCCGGCAGGCGGGGTGTCGGTGATGCGGTGCCCCCGCGCTTGGGTGCGGTGCGGTACCCTTCCCCCCCCCGGCCACGGGTTCCCCTGCCCTCTCCGTGCTCTTTCCTCTCTCCGCTCGTCACCGCGCGGTGGCCTGCTTGCGCCCGTGTGCCCGCGCCGCCGTCCTGGATGGTGGCG
>NW_024871586.1:40000-61145 GCF_019054845.1 Dipodomys spectabilis | reverse complement strand
TAGAGGCATCATCACTCACATGCCTGTGGTGGAGGACCTGGACCCGAGCGTGGCGGTGCACAGTGTGTGTGTGTGTGTGTGTGTGTGTGTGTGTGTGTGTGTGTGTGTGTGTGTGTGTGTGTGTGTGTGTGTGTGTGTGTGTGCGGGGCTGGGGGGAGGGCAGGTAGGGAACCCTAGGAGGAAACACAGGGAGAGACGAGGGGCCCCGGCCCAAACAGAGTGGAGGCGTCAGTCAGAGGGGCGATCCTATCGCCCGGGGGTGAAGCATGGTTAGAACCCACAGGCCCGGCGGGCGTACTTCTCTTTGGAGTTCGCACTGGGAACATACGCAGGCACAAGTGCCCCAGCACACACATCGCATCACAGACGGGTAGAGAGGCAGAGCCAGGGGTTCAGGCATGGCAAACACTCTATTCCGTCAACACACACACACACACACACACACACACACACACACACACACACACACACAGGTTACGGTGTGTGTACAATATCCACAAGGTAAAAGTTTATTCATCCATTCCCCAAAGAATAAGAATAAGATTATGTCAGACAGAGGGAAGTAGATCGACGGACTAGGAGCGCGAGGGGAGGGGGGGGGGGGCGGGGTTGCCGGCGGCGGAGAAGAACCTAGAACAGGTGATGCCAGGGGAAGACAGACCGGCGGAAAGACAGACAGACAGACCGACCGACCGACCGACCGACCAACGGCACGGCACGTGTTTTCCCTCCTATGTGGATGCTAGACCTAAACTATAACTGGACATGGTAAGCTACACAGCACTCCGGGCAAACAGAGTGTGTGTGTGTGTCCCCGTGTGGGTGACACACATAACGTCCTTTTGTCAGAAGGTGTAACTTCTCTGAGCATTTAAGATATTGCAGAGAAGACATAAGACGTGATATCCCTAAGTGGCACGACTGTGAACGTATTATCACAACCGGACGTGTTAGGATTAAAGCTGGAATTAGGAGGACAGAAACGTACCTGTCATTATTACAAGTATATTTGGTTTAGGATCTTTCAAAACACATTGATGTATCCTTCTGGACACCATGGTCTAGGACCACACCAGTAAATAGCCACTTCAAAGCCAGATCATCGGTTGGATACGTTTCAATTGGTTTATATTGCATCCTCCAATATTTTTTTCTTCTTTTTATTCTATCTTCTCACTAAAGATCCAGTGGCATAAAGCTACTTTTGTTCTCTTCATGTTCCATAACTGAAGTGATCTGCTTTGTTTTGCAGCTTTCTCAGCTTAATTCACTGAGGCCTATTTAGTCACACATGATGAGAGGTCCAGATACATCTTTGGGGCCACGGATGGCTTTTGTAAAGTCCATTTGGGGAAATAGCAAATATAATCTACCGTGTTCTAAAATTTAACAGATTATCTCTATGGGACCGATAGAAATATCCAGATGTGCCCTGTCAACAGCCAGTTATTTTAACTTACTTAAGGGAAATCAAGTGAATAAAAGTCTATATAGTTCAAGAAATTTTATTCTGATACCTATATAAAAAGTTTACCTGAGTGGGTGAGGACATTTGCATGAAATTTCACCTAGGGCAGCACTTGATATTTATAACTCTCCCTGAACTATTGCATTGCCTGTTTTCCATTTTCTTGGCACTCCTTGAGAAATGTTCCCGTCTCAATCTTTCACCCACTGCAGCCGTGGGACCCTTTTTCATAATACTGACGTAAAGACATTTGTGTTACTGTATATAAATTACAACCGTAAATAAACTGGTACAGTTTGCTCATAAGACGTAATATCCAAACGAATTCCGTGTCCAGAAAATAACGAAAAGAAACACCCCCTGCGGGCCCCCCTCCCCCTCCGCTCGGCCCTCCCTTCAAGAAAATTTCCTTGTTTGCTGTGGTTTCATTTTGTTTTGTTGTAAATAAAGCCGCAGAAGAGAGCCGGCGATACCTCATCGCGACTCTCGCGAGAGTCTGCGAGACTCTCGCGAGAGTCGCCAGCCTCCGCCATCAGCCCCGAATCACTCCCTGTCACTCCACACGGTGTCCAGTAGGTGGCACCCCGAAACAAGGAAAAACAACGTCAGGCCCAAGATCGATCCAGACCGAACCGACACTTTAGGAAGGTCTTGTGAGGAAGGAACACCTCCCCCTCACCCGCGCGCGCGCACACACACACACACACACACACACACACACACACACACACACGCACGCACACACACACACACAGACACACACACACACACACACACACACACACACACACACACACACACACGCCCCAGCATCCCCGCCCACACAGGTCATGAATGGCAAACCCCTATCGCACAGAGAGACAGACAGACAAAGCACACCGGGTGTGGAGAGAGACCGCAGATGAAAAACAAAAACAAAACCAAAAAACATTTTCCTGGCTTGACCCATGAATGGGCCTGGGGTGGCATTCTGTCCTCTGGGATCTACAGTCAATCCATGGCGGGTCTCGCCTCTCTCCTCATCACTGTAATCCTATCTGATATTTGCCAGAGCCGAACGTGCAGTGGGGACACTTTGGTTCATCGATCTAAACTAGGGGCGGGGGGGGGGGGGGGAGGGTGGCGGGCGCGGAGGGGAAGCCTAGGAAGTCTGTTGCTATAGTTGGTGGCGGCGGCGGCGGCGGCGGCGGCGGCGGCGGCGGCGGCGGCGGCGGTGGTGGCAGTGCAAAGTGTGTGGGGGGGGAGGGGAAGAGGTAGATCACATGCTGCCATGCGTGCCTGTGTCTGTGTGGTAGGAAACAGCAGCAAAGATCAAGGGGTGCAGGGTGTGTGTGTGCACGCCCCAATCCTGGGACTTGAACTCAGAGCCTGAGTGCTGTCCCGTGGCTCTTGTGCTCAAGACTGGCACTCTGGGGCTGGCAAGGTGGCTCAGTGGTAGAGCGCTTGCCTTGCGTGCATGAGGCCCCGGATTCGATTCCTCAGCACCACATAAGCAGAAAAAAGCCGGAAGTGGCATTGTGGCTCAAGTGGTAGAGTGCTAGCCTTAACCTGAAGAGCTGAGGGACAGCGCCCAGGCCCAGAGTTCAGGCCCACGACCGGACACCCCCTACCCCGTGCCAAAAAAAAAAAAACAGAGAGACTGGCAGTCTGCCATTTGAGCCAAAACTCCACTTCTGGCCTTTGGGTTGCTTAATTGAAGACATGAGGCTCACCAAAGTGCAATGCCTATATACCTCTGATCATATAAGAAGTCTTCCCCTTTCTTTGTGTTTGTTATCATCGACGTTATTTTGTTTTCTCTTCCCCCCCCCCATTGTTTCTTCCTTCATCTATTTCCGGGAGGGGCAAGAAATGGAGGGACCCAGGATGAAGAAGTGCAACAGTGGCACTCACTAGACACTATGTTGACACACAACCTGTGGCTGGGGAACAAACAGAACTTGAGGGAGGGAAAATCTGTGAGAGAGCCAGGGAAGGGGTGACATTGTCCAAAAAAAATGTACTCTTTTTTTGGGTGTGGGGGGAAATGGGAGGGCAGGAATGGAAACAAAGGAGGAGGCAGCAATGCTTGATAAGAAATGTACTCATTTCCTTGCTCTTGCTCCTGTCATTGTAACCACTCTGTAAGTATTTTCACAATTAAAACAACTCATTAGCCGGGCGCCGGTGGCTCACGCCTGTAATCCTAGCTACTCAGGAGGCTGAGATCTGAGGATCGCGGTTCAAAGCCAGCCCGGGCAGGATAGCGCCCAAGCCCAGAGTTCAAGCCCCACGAGAAAAAAAAACAAAAACAAAAACAAAAAAAAAACTTATTAATTAAAAAAAAATGTACTCTTCCTACCCCACTTATGTAATGTAATCTTTCCTATCCTTTTTTTTTTTTGGGGGGGGGGGTCGGTGGTGTTTCTTAAACTCTGGGCCTGGGTGCTGTCCCTAAACTCTTCAGCTCAAAGCGAGCGCTCTACCGCTTGAGCCACAGCGCCACTTCCGATTTTCCAGTGCCTTATTGGAGATAAGAGTCTGGTGACTTTCCTGCCCTGGCTGGCTTTGAACCGTGATCCTCAGCTCTCAGCCTCCTGAGCAGCTAGGATTACAGACGCGAGCCACCGGTGCGGACTGGCATACTTTAACCGTTCTGTATGTCACCATTTCCCTAACAATTTGTAAAAAAAAAAAATCAAGAGAGAGGGCGGGGGAGATAACAACCCCTCACGCCTGAGAAGTGAAACCCAACGGGCTTCTAACCGATCTGAGATTCTTTGAAGGTTTTTGCGATGTTAATCACAATCACAAACACAGACGGACAGTTTCTCCAGTCACTCCTTTAGAGGAACGGGGAACAGGGACAGGGAGAAGAGAGGCAGATCCTGGCCTGACCTAGGCGGGAAGATGGAGGGGAGACAAGACTCCTGAACTCCTTTTTCCCCCTCACTCTCCTCCGTCCAGAGGGTGGGAGCTTAGGGGTCGGCCACGGGGACATCCCACGGTCACAGTCATGCCTCCCGGAGGGGCAGAGGGCAGAGCACAGGCAAGCATGCCAGCTTCCCCGCCCGCCCCTCCCATTCTGTCCCTGGCGGGCTTGGGCGGGAGGCATACTACTGGCAGCGGGCGGGTGGAAGCAGTCTGACAACTCCATCTTGCAGGAAGTCAGTGGCTGCTGGTGGTAGGCAGGGAGGGTCCCAGCAGAAAAAGACCCGAGAGAGAGCGCGCAGGCTTTTCCTGCCCAAGGGCAAAAGAGGCCACTTTTGTAAAGACGGGGAGGGGGAGGGGAGGCTGATTCACTCCCCCCCCCACCCCACCCCGCGCGCTAATGAAGTTACAGGAGCTGAGGGCTGGGCGCCCCTCCCCACCCCGCAGGAGTGTTTCGCAGCGGACTCAGGGCAGGGCGGGGGTGGGGGTGGGGTGGGCTGGTTTAAGCCTGGAGCCCCAGTCAACTCAGGAACTTCTTGCAACTTTCCTTTGTCTTGTAAATGTCGTCATGGCAACGATTTAAGCGCCCTGGCGGCGGGGGTGGGGGGGGGGGGGAGGGGGGGAGGAGAAAGAAGAAGAAACAAACACGCACACCCCGAGCCGGCCTGCCTGAGTTGAGGCCTTGAATTTCAACCTCAGTAGGGCCACTAAACTAATAAAAATCGTTCTAAGAAACTATTGACAGAGGACCCTCCGGGTAGGGTGATTAGGCTCTGTACCCGTGAGGCGAGGTGGCCGTGTGTTCCAGCTTTGTGCCAAGATGTTGCCTTATCTCGGCCTATCTTCCTTCCCAGAATTGAACACAGAGGCAAGCAGGATAATTTCCAGGGGGAAATGAGGCCTGGGAAAGCACCACCAGGAATTCAGAGACAAGACAGCCGGACAGCTTCCTAATGAATGGCTCCAGTGAAGTCACATACACATCCTATTTTCTTCACTTTTCAGTCCCTCATAAACGAATAGTTATTAGGAAAGAAAACTAATAGGTGGGGGTGGGTGGTGGAAGGGAAAAGAGCAGCTCCCTTCCTCTGAGCTTTTGCCCAAACAATGAGTATACTGTGGGAACGGAGCAAAGAGTTTCCTCAAAGAAAGGAGGAAACTTACACCGGGGAGGGAAGTAAATTTTAAAAAGAAACAGAGCATGGGTCAAACCACCCCCCCCCCCATGCATGCATGGGAAACCAACAGAATCATCTCTTAAACCCTACTACAGGCTCAAGGTAGAGAGTTTACTTTGTTTCTTTTTCCTCTGCGTGTTTTCAAGGTTTCACTTTCATTTCTGGGCACATAACCATTGGGCCTTGCCTCGGTGGGTGTTTCTCCCCCTAAAAGTATCTATCCTGTCTTTTGGGCCTTACTGTGTGTGAGTGAGTGAGTGAGTGAGTGAGTGAGTGAGTGAGTGAGTGAGTGAGTGAATGAGTGAGTGAGTGAGTGAGTGAGTGAGTGAGTGAGTGAGTGAGTGAGTGAGTGAGTGAGTGAGGCAGCCAGGCAGCCAGCCAAGCAGCCAGCCAAGCAGCCAGCCAAGCAGCCAGCCAGGCAGTCAGTCCAGAGATCTAATTTCTCCCCTATTTTAAACATACCTTTTGCATATGAGAGAGAAAACACACTAAACTGGTTTTTTTCTATAGGAACATATATGTGAATACATTCACCATGGAGTGAAAAGATAGAGTTGCTTCCAAATGATATGTACAGCAGAATACCAACACATCGAGATGACTTCTGCAAGAAGCCAAGGCCCACTTTTGCAATCCCATAATGAGGAAGCCTCAGTCAGTGGCCTGGTTTGAGTCCAGGCCTCCACTTAAAAACGACCTTTACTTTGTGTTTTTATTTTTCCCTGTTTTCTTTTCCTTTCTATGACCTCTCCCCCCAACTCCCCACCCCCTTCCCTCCACAGGTCTCTCTTTCTCCTTTTCTTTCTCTGTAGTTTGAGCCTGAGAGTTACTTAATTCCCGAACTTCTGGGTTTTCCTTAGATCTGGTAACCTGGTGGACATAAAAATTTGGGAAAGCCTCAAAACAGTCACCCACACCCCATGAAAAATAATCATGCTTGTCGCCAAAAGCTTTTAAATGAGAAAACAGTGGTCAAGTGAAGCAAATGAAGGCTGTAATAGCCACCATGTTTCTAGACTACTGTACCAAGTTTTAAAATATATATATATACTTTTAAATATATTTTTATTGTAAAAATACTGTACAGAGAGGTTACAATTACATGGGTAAGATAATGAGCACATTTCTTATAAGCATTGTAGCCTCCTGCTTTGTTTCCCCTTTCCATCCCTTCGTATCCTCCCCCCCCTCCCCCCCCCCCCCCCCCCGTCCCTCCCCAAAGTTGTAAAGTTCGTTTTTCGACATAACGACTTGTATATCTCATTGTTTCAATGGGTCCTCCTGTATCCCTGTTTTAACAATTTGTTTTTTCCCTTCCCCTCCACATATATCAACACCAGGATTTTTTTTTTTATTAAGCAAAACAACTCAGTTATTCAGCTGTGAGTATGTCCATACAAACAATATGCAGGAGCCTTCCATGCTTGACTGGCCAAAAAAGGGGGGAGAGCTAGGAAGGTGGCTTAGTGGTAGAGTGCTCGCTCGCCTTGCAAGCATGAGGCCCTGGGTTTGATTCCTCAGCACTATATAAACAGAAAAGGGGATCAGTGGCACACTGTGGCTCAAGTGGCAGAACAGTTGTGAGCCTTCAGATGAAGAGCAGAGAGACAGCACCCAGACCCAGAGTTCAAGCCTCACGCCCGACAACAAAAAAACTGAAAATAATAAATATATATGTGTGTATCACACTATATGTAAGCATATATATATATATATGTATGTGTGTGTATAAATATATATTGGTATATGTATGTATATGCATGTGTGTGTGTGTGTGTCTGTGTCTGTGTGTGTGTGTGTGTCTGTGTGTGTGTCTGTGTAGAGAGAGAGAGAAAGCCAGAAGTGGTGATGTGGTTCAAGTGATACAGTGCTAGACTTGAGCAAAAGAAGTTGAGTGACAGTGCTGAGGCCCTGACTTCAAGTCTCAGTATTGCCCACCCCCCCAAAAAAAAATAAAGAAAAAGGAGAGAGAGAGAGAGAGAGAGAGAGAGAGAGAGAGAGAGAGAGAGAGAGAGAGAGAGAGAGGGTGGGGGGAAGAGAGAAAGTAAAAAACGAAGGAAGGAAGGAAGGAAGGAAGGAAGGAAGGAAGGAAGGAAGGAAGGAAGGAAGGAAGGAAGGAAGGAAGGAATGGTCAATGACCTGTTTTTCTTACCTGTAGAGAAATGCCCCAAACATCTAGAAATTCAGGTTGGGGCAAAGATAAAACAACTAACTATCTGTACATAACTCAGCTGCCACATCCCTTCCCCTTCCCCCCCCCCCCGCCTGTTTAACCCTGAAAACACCCATGAAGTCAAGGAGCTGTGTAGGTCTCTCTCCCTTCAAGAGCACCCACACTGTATTAGAGTATGTCCTTGTCTGTCTGTCTGTCTGTCTGTCTGTGCCTTTTTGGGGGGTCTGGTTGTCTGCTTGCCTGCTTGCTTACTTACTCCATAAAAACTCCACCAGAGTGACTCCTCCAGAAATTCTTATTCAATGATCGAAATCAAGGGTCCTAAGGGAAGAGTCCCTACATGGAAGGGTAAAAAGTCACTAGCCCTCACCTGTGTTTGGTGACAAGAAGAACTCCATACCAATTGTCTACCTTAATACATGAGGGCAGGGCAGGGAAGGAATAAATTTATTCAGGTGATCTAGTCAGTCACACTGATGGGTCTCTAGGGCTCCCCCTCCATGTCTCCGTCTGTCTGCCTCTGTGTGTGTGTGTGTGTGTGTGTGTGTGTGTGTGTGTGTGTGTGTGTGTGTGTGTGTGTGTATCTCAGATCTAGTTGGACTTGTGGACCTCTCACTCCCCCTTCCATCTCTTACTCTGTGTGTCTTTCCATCGGTCTCTGGGTCTCTGTCTCTCTGTCTCTGTCACTCCTCTCTGTCTCTCTGTCTGTCTCTCCTGTGTCTCTGTCCTCTCCCCTCCCCCACCCCTTGCTTTTCTTTGTGGACTCAAGGCAGAACTGTATTTCAGGCCCAGTGGCCTCTGCTTACTCAGCTTGCCAGCCTGGAACCCGCCAGAGGCAACTTCTTCCTTGGTGTCCCCGAAGGAAGGAGGGAGCAGGAACCGGTGCCCCAAAAGAGACTCTTATCTCCAATGAATGTCAAACCCTGCTCGCTGGGCCGGCGGCCCGCCTGCCGTGTCAACCCACAGAGAACATGAAAGCCCACATGAGCTCAAGAACATGCAAAGACTCAGTGTAGAGGCTTCTCATTTTGAACGTGGACACTCGGTCTGTAAACAAGGTGGATGCCGCCGCTGCCGCTGCTGCCCTTTAGGCCCGAGTTTGTAGGGAAGCTCTCTACCACCCAGACACATTGAGACACACTGAGACATTGAGAATGTCTCAAGGAGGATGGCTGAAGGATGGATGGCTAATTTTACTCAATCTCTCTTTCTTCTTCTTTTGCCAGCCCCTAGACAGACTGGCAAAACAAGTGGGGGAGGGCTGGGAAGGTGTAGAGCACAGAGAGACAGCACCCAGCCCCAGAGTTCAAGCCTCACACCCGACACACACACACAAATACATGAAAATAGCTGGGCGCTAGTTGCTCGCGCCTGTAATCCTAGCTGCTCCGGGAAGCTGAGATCTGAGGATCTCGGTTCAAAGCCAGCCTGGGCACGAAAGACCTTGAGACTGTTATCTCCAATAAGCCACTCAGAAAACCGGAAGTGGTACTGTGGCTCAAGAAGTAGAGCCCTAGGCTTGAGCTGAAGAGTTGGGGGACAGTGTCCAGGGCCAGGGTTCAAGCCCCACGTACCGGGAAAAACCAAAACAAAAAAAAACAAAAAACAAAAAAAAAAATCATGAAAATAATAAGGTAATGTGTGTGTGTATGTGTGTGTGTGCGTGTGTGTGTATCACACTATATATAACTATATATGTATGTGTATAAATATATGCGTGCATGTATATATATACATATGTGTATAAATAAACGAATAGATGTGTGTTTATACATATATACGTCTATGTATAAAATGAATATACATAATATATATATTACACACACACACACACACACACAGACACACACACACGCGCGCGTGCGCGCGCGCGCGCGCGCCACGTACATAGACAGATAAAGCCAAAAGTGGAGCTCTGGTTCAAGTGATAGACTGCTAGACTTGAGCCAAAAAAGCTGAGTGGCTGAGTGAGTGACAGTGCCTTGACTTCAAGTCCCAGGATTACCCACCTCCTCATAAAAAAGAGAAAAAGGAGAGGGGTGGAAACACAAAGAAAGAAAGAAAGAAAGAAAGAAAGAAAGAAAGAAAGAAAGAAAGAAAGAAAGAAAGAAAGAAAGAAAGAAAGAAAGGAAGAAAGGAAGGAAGGAAGGAAGGAAGGAAGGAAGGAAGGAAGGAAGGAAGGAAGGAAGGAAGGAAGGAAGGAAGGAAGGAAGGAAGGAAGGAAGGAAGGAAGGATGAAAACAAGCGTTAATGATCTGTTTTTCTTATCTGTAAAGAAATACCCCAAACATCTAGAATTGAGATTGGAGCAAAGATAAAACAACTATCTGTGCATAATTCAGTTGTCACATCCCCCCCACTGTCGAGAGCCCTGCAGGGAGTCTCTCTGCATGATAAGCTTGACTATCTCGCTGGAACATCTCTCAAGGCTATTTACAGAATCTTGTCTTTGCATCCTGCCCCAAACAAAGACCAGGTAGCTGCTATTGACCACCTTTTCACATTGCCCTAAGCAAGCATCCTGCAGCTGCTACGCCCAATGAAAAAGCTTCCTTATTCTAAGCATATAAATATCCCTGTGTGAAAAATAAAATTTGGCAGCTTGATCAGAATCCTTGTCTTGCTGTCCTTCTTCGTGTCTCTTGTCCCTTCATTCCTTCTCGCTTAGGTTCACTGCCCTGGTTGAAGTCCTGCAGGTCGGGACAACTGGCGCCCAACGTGGGGCACGAGCCTCTGACTGAGGAAGGAACGCCGTCCTCCGGGAAAACTTGGCCAAGTACAGTCCGAGATCGCGAGATCGCCTCGACAGACCCCGCCGAGAGACAGATCCAGGAGGAGAGTGGGGACGGCGCATGGTGAGTGACCCACTATGGGACAAGCAATATCGTCACATGATCTATTTCTGTCAGACCTCAGGGAGGCCTTCAAGACACGGGGAACGCGGGTTAAGAAAAAGGATTTAGAATTATTTTTCTCATTCATAGAGGACTTGTAGGAATCATAGATGCAAAAAGATGGCAAAGAGTAGGAGATTGTTTAACAGATTATGAAACCTTTGGTTCAGAAAAGGTTCCTGCTACGGCCTTTTCCTATTGGAATTTGATTAATGAAGTTTTAAAAGGTTCTCTATTTGATAGTGGAATTTTAAAACTTGTAAAAACAGGAGAGGAGGTTCTCCAACATGCCTCTAGGCCCCCCTCGGCTTGCCCATCAGTTGTATTAGATATGACTGCTGGTCAATTTACTGAAAATCCCTTCCTTTTGTGGCCCAGCCCTTCAAGGGCCCACTACCCCTCCAGATCCAGATGTTTTTTCTCCCTCCCCTTTACCTAACCTGGCACCTTTACGCGAGACTCTTCAACATAGGCGAGAACACCTTCAACTTTTAAAAGAACTGCGGTCCCTTGATTATGAACTCCGCATACTGGCCTTGGCCGATACGCCAAAAACGCCTGATAAAATTAAGGTTAGATCAGGCCATCAATCAGTTCTCGCCTTTCCAGTAACTCGGAGCCAGACAGATAGGGCCTCAGAGGGTGAGGAGGATGAATCAGAAGAGGAGGAAAAGGAGGATGAAGAGCAGGATACTGGGGATGAAGAGGAACAACCCACCCAGGGAAAAGGCCAACAAGAGTATAAGAGGCTTAGCCTCCGGTTTGTTGAAAAGCTTAAAAATGCATGTGCCCAATATGGCCCGACTGCCCCTTATACGTTAGCCTTGTTAGAAAACCAAAGTGCGCGCTGGCTCACCCCTAATGATTGGAAGTTCCTGGCCCGCGCCACCCTTAGTGGGGGTGATTTTGTTTTATGGAATGCGGACTTTAAGGAACAATGTAGAGAGACCGCGCAAAAAAATTTGGCTAAAACATCTTCAAAAACCTGGACCTATACTAAACTTTTGGGTAATGCGCCCTTTGATACCAATGCTAAACAGGCACGCTTTCCTACTGGACTTTTGGCACAAATTCAAAACGCTGGCCTTTATGCTTGGAAGCGTCTCCCTCAAAAGGGATCGGCTACTACTTCCCTGGCAAAGGTTAGACAGGGGCCAGAGGAACCCTACAGTGACTTTGTCTCGCGGCTTAACTTGACTGCAGAAAGGCTTCTTGGGCCTAGTGAAAGTGAAAGTGCCTTTGTTAAACATCTTGCCTTTGAAAATGCTAACCCGGCATGTCAAGATGTCCTCCGGCCACATTAAAACAAGGATGACCTCTCTGAGTTCGTCAGGCTTTGTGCTGGAGTAGGAACCGCTCACACCATGGGGCTCGCCATAGGTGCTGCCTTTACCAAGGCATTTCAAGGTTCAGTCCCCAGCTCGCATACTTGCTTTAATTGTAAACAACCTGGTCACTTTGCACGTGAATGTCCCTTCGGCAAACAAAGCCAAGGGGCAATGCCCTCCCAAGCTACAGGTAGACCACTCCCTGCCACTCTTTGTCCCAAATGTGGTAAGGGCCATCATTGGGCCAATGAATGTAGATCCAAAACAAATGCCCTTGGACAGCCCATTTTCTCTCGTTTTTCGGGAAACTTCCCTTGGGGCCAACCCCTGGCTCCGACCATCCCCAAGACAAGCCCAGGGGCAATAGGGTTTGTCCCCTCCCAAACTCCCAGTCCTACACAAGCCCCCCACCTCTCTCCACAATTGCCTCCCTCCAGCGGGCAACCCCAGGCAGTGCAGGACTGGACCTCTGTGCCGCCACCGACACAGTACTAGACTCTATACAAGGACCTCAAATAATACCCACTGGGACCCTGAGACCCCCTCCGTCTCATATGTGTGCCCTTATTCTTGGAAGAGCCTCTGCTACCTTACAAGGTGTCCAAGTTTTTCCTGGTATTATTGATAATGATTATACTGGAGAAATAAAAATTTTGGCCATGGCCATTAATGGGATTGCAGCTATTCCAGCTGGAACTAGGCTTGCACAATTGATACTGCTCCCATTAAATTCAGGGGGTTCTTCCACTGCTCAGACCACACCGCGAGGAACTGCTTCTTTGGGGTCTTCTGATGCATATTGGGTTCAGCCTATCACTCAAAAAAGACCCACCCTCACCCTGCGAATTGAAGGAAAGGAGTTTCAGGGAATTTTGGATACTGGTGCAGATGCCACAATTATTTCCCAAAAATATTGGCCACCAAGTTGGCCTCTTACCCCGTCCCTAACTGACCTTAAAGGCATAGGGCAGTCAAAAAACCCTTTGGTAAACTCCAGGGTTCTTAATTGGACTGACAAAGAGGGCAATAAGGGAACTGTTACTCCTTTTGTTGTTCCTGACCTCCCTGTTAACCTATGGGGTCGCGATATCTTGACCCAGATGAAAGTTATCCTTGCTAGTCCCAATTCTGTGGTTACACATCAAATGCTCCGTATGGATTTTGTCCCTGGTACGGGTCTTGGGAAATCAGGAGAAGGAATTGTTGAGCCCATCCAAGCTACCCAAAAAACAGATAGACATGGGCTTGGGTATTCGGATTTTTAGTATCGGCCCCTGACCCTCCTGTGCCCCATGCAGATAAAATCATTTGGGAATCCCAAACCCCTGTGTGGGTGGATCAGTGGCCCCTTACCCAAGAAAAATTGGAGGCTGCCTCCATGTTAGTACAGGAACAGCTGGTGGCAGGCCATATAGAGCCCTCTACTTCACCATGGAATACTCCTATTTTTGTTATAAAGAAAAAATCAGGCAAATGGCGCCTTTTACAAGATCTACGCGCTGTTAATAAAGCTATGCGCCCAATGGGAGCGCTGCAGCCAGGCATTCCCACACCGGTGGCTATTCCCAGGGACTATTACAAAATGGTTATTGATTTAAAAGATTGTTTTTTTACCATTCCCCTACATCCTGAGGACAGACCCTATTTTGCCTTTAGCCTTCCTCGCATTAACTTTCAAGGCCCCATGCAAAGATTTCAATGGAAGGTACTTCCTCAAGGTATGGCTAATAGCCCTAGCCTTTGTCAAAAATATGTTGCCCAGGCAGTGGACCCTGTGAGAAAACGATGGCAGCGCGTCTATATATTACATTATATGGATGACTTGTTGCTTGCTGCACCTGACACCCACGAACTTAGAAACTGCTATTTAGACCTTTATAAAGCCCTTACTGCCCTGGGACTACAGGTTGCCCCCGATAAAGTTCAAACACAGGATCCCTATACTTATTTGGGTCTAGAACTCCAAAATAATCAAATTCGGGTTCCTCAAATTCAACTTCGTTTAGACCATCTTCACACCCTTAATGATTTTCAAAAGCTGCTTGGAGATATTCAATGGCTTAGGCCATACCTAAGGTTGCCCACCAGCGTGCTTTTGCCTCTTAATGAGATTTTAAAAGGGGATTCTGACCCCTCCTCTCCTCGCAAGCTTACTCCCAATTCTCGAAATGCTTTAACCCAAGTTACTGAGGCCATTGCCCAGCAGTTTGTTACACAGATTTCCTATAATCTTCCTCTGGTCTTAATTATTTTACATACCCCTCATACACCCACAGGATTGTTTTGGCAACAGATTCTTCACTCCAATAATAAGGGCAGCCCCCTGCTTTGGGTCCATTTACCCACCACATCCCCCAAGGTTATTGCTGTTTACCCTGCCCAGGTAGCCTCTATCATTATCAAAGGTCGCTTGCTTTCTCGACAATATTTCGGCAAGGACCCTGATACCATTTTAATTCCATACACCAAAGACCAGACTCAATTTTTACTTCAGACTGGGGATGAATGGGGCATCGCCCTGTCAGGATTTTTAGGACTAATTGACAATCATCTCCCCAATGATCCTCTTTTACACTTCGCCCAGCTACATCCATTTGTTTTTCCCAAGGTTACTCAAAAGGCTCCCATTCCTCAAGCCCTCACTGTCTTTACAGATGGCTCAAGCAATGGCCGTGCAACCTTTGTTGTTAACAACCATTCTACCACCTTTGATGCCCCTTACCAATCAGCCCAGCTTGTGGAGTTATTTGCTATAACACAGGTTTTTATGACGTTTTTTGATAAGCCTATTAATATTTATACAGATAGTGCTTACATTGCTCATTCTGTTCCCTTGCTAGAAATTTCACCCGCTATTAAAACTTCTTCCAATGCGGCATTTTTATTTACTCAGCTTCAACAGCTAATTCAGGCCAGGAGACATCCGTTTTTTCTGGGACACATTAGGGCACATTCTGATCTCCCTGGCCCTCTTACACAGGGTAACGCTCAAGCTGATGCGGCCACTCGTTCCATTTTTCCGGTTTTTGTTGGGTCTGTCCAAAAGGCTACAGAATTACATAATCTCCACCATCTAAACTCCCAGAGCCTTCGATTGCTTTGTAAAATTACTAGACAGCAAGCACGGGAGATAGTAAAGGCATGCCCTGCCTGTGTTGTCTCCCTTCCTGTACAACATCTGGGTGTTAACCCCCGTGGACTGCTACCCAATCAAATCTGGCAAATGGATGTTACCCATTTTCCTGAATTTGGAAAAACAAGATATATACATGTCTCCATAGACACATTTAGCGGGTTTGTTTTTGCTTCACCACACTCAGGAGAAACTGCCAAAGATGTTCTCTCTCACCTTGTTCTAGCCTTTTCTGTAATGGGAAAACCAGCCCACATAAAGACAGACAATGGCCCAGCCTATACCAGTGCCAAGTTTAAACAGTTTTGTGCTATTTTTCAAATTTGTCATACTACTGGGATACCCTATAACCCCCAAGGTCAGGGCATTGTAGAACGAGCCCACCACACCCTAAAAACCTGGCTTACTCGCCTCAAAGCCTCTGCCTTTTCATTTTCCACTCCTAGGGATCGCCTTAGTCACACATTGTTCGCCCTTAATTTTCTAACACTGGACAATGAAGGCCACTCGGCAGCTGACAGGCATTGGCACCCATCTTCCAGTTCTGCCCGCCCGCCTGTCATGTGGCGAGACCCCCTTACAGGCAAATGGAAGGGCCCAGATCCTGTTCTTATCTGGGGGCGAGGTTCAACCTGTATTTTAGATCAAGAACAAGCGGCCCCAAGGTGGCTGCCTGAACGCTTGATAAAACAGGTGAATGGCTTACCACAACCCAGGGGAAGCCTTCCCCCCGAGGATGATGCCTTTTCTCTTGCAGATGCAGCTAGAACTCCAGACATGGACCATTCTGTTTAAATTTATTAAATAACAGATTAATCTCTTGGTTTCTAAGCCCATACAGGTTCATCACCATCGCCTTGATATGGCAGACGCCTTGATATGGCAGACCGCAGCATCGAGATCTAGGATTGACCCCAGGCTTTTAATTAGTGTTTTGCCATGAGCTTGTTCCAGTGGGAAACAGCCCTCCCTTTTTTTTTCTTATTTAGAAAACCCTCCTTATTCATAACTCCTGACCATTCAACGGGCAAGACCTATTGCCATAAGGGATAGGTTCGCCCCTCCTCCTATAGGCCCCTCCGCTTGGGGGAGGATGCACCTATGGGAGGAAGAAAAAATGCTCTAATCAAGGGTGCAGGTAAGACTGCAGGGGGATGGATCCACGAGATCCCAAAACCCAAGACCCCTGAGTGGCAAGCTCTGGTGCATGACGGTTGGCATGCATACCCACAAGCCGTCTCCTCAAAAAACATGCCAAGGTCTGTAAAATTCCCCTCCCCGAGTGAGGACGCTCGCTCGGAGCGGAGAAAAACCCTGGGCCCTTAGAGGAACAGAGCCTCTGTCACCCCCTCAAAAAGAGCACCAACAATTGATGGTCAATTTTCTAAATAAGAAAGGGGGAGATGTCGAGAGCCCTGCAGGGAGTCTCTCTGCATGATAAGCTTGACTATCTCGCTGGAACATCTCTCAAGGCTATTTACAGAATCTTGTCTTTGCATCCTGCCCCAAACAAAGACCAGGTAGCTGCTATTGACCACCTTTTCACATTGCCCTAAGCAAGCATCCTGCAGCTGCTACGCCCAATGAAAAAGCTTCCTTATTCTAAGCATATAAATATCCCTGTGTGAAAAATAAAATTTGGCAGCTTGATCAGAATCCTTGTCTTGCTGTCCTTCTTCGTGTCTCTTGTCCCTTCATTCCTTCTCGCTTAGGTTCACTGCCCTGGTTGAAGTCCTGCAGGTCGGGACACCCCACCCCGCTTTAACCCTGAAAACACCCATGAAGTCAGGAGCTGTGTGGGTCTCTCTGTCTGTCTGTCTGTCTGTCTGTCTGTGTCTGCCTTTTTTTTGTTTTGGGGGGGGTGGTCAGGTTGTCTGGTTGCCTGCTTGCTTACTCCATAAAACTCCACCAGAGCGACTCCTCTAGAAATTCTCATTCAATGATCGAAATCAAGGGTCCTAAGGGAAGAGTCCCTACATGGAAGGGTAAAAAGTCACTAACCCTCACTTGTGTTTGGTGACAAGAAGAACTCCATACCAATCGTCTACCTTAATACATGAGGGCAGGACAGGGAAGGAATAATTTATTCAGGTGATCTAGTCAGTCACACTAATGGGTCTCTGGCTCCCTGTCCATGTCTCCCTCTGTCTGCCTCTGTGTGTGTGTGTGTGTGTGTGTGTGCGTGCGTGTGTGTGTGTGTGTGTGTGTGTGTGTGTGTGTATCTCAGATCTAGTTGGACTTGTGGATCTCTCGCTCCCCCTTCCATCTCTTACTCTGTGTGTCTTTCCATCGGTCTCTGGGTCTCTGTCTCTCTCTCTCCGTCTCTGTCTCTCCTCTCTGTCTGTCTCTTCTGTGTCTCTGTCCTCTCCCCTCCCCCACCCCTTGCTTTTCTTTGTGGACTCAAGGCAGAACTGTATTTCAGGCCCAGTGGCCTCTGCTTACTCAGCTTGCCAGCCTGGAACCCGCCAGAGGCAACTTCTTCCTTGGTGTCCCCGAAGGAAGGAGGGAGCAGGAACCGGTGCCCCAAAAGAGACTCTTATCTCCAATGAATCACCCGCCTGGCCACCCGCCCGCCCGTGTCAACCCACACAGAATATGAAAGCCACACATGAGCTCAAGAACATGCAAAGACTCAGTTTAGAGGAGTCTCATGTTGAACATGGAGACTCGGTCTGTAAACAAGATGGATGCCGCTGCCATCTCTGCTGCCATTTAGACCCGAGTTTTTAGGGAAGCTGTCTACCACCCACATTCCCAGTCCACTTCCTTGAGAATGTCTCAAGGATGGATGGCTAATTTTACTAAATCATCACCTGGTTTCCCGAAGGAGAAAATGCCTCTGCACACCCCCCCCCCTGCAGATCCCTTCCCAAGGCCCCACGTCTGGGCGGGGGAGGGGGGAGATAAAAAAAACAACAACCAAAAAGCATGTAAATAAGCCGGGCGCTGGTGGCTCACGCCTGTAATCCTAGCTACTCAGGAGGCTGAGATCTGAGGATCGCGGTTCAAAGCCAGCCCGGGCAGGAGAGACCTATAGACTCCGATCTCCAATAAACCACCAGAAAACCGGAAGTGGTGCTGTGGCTCAAGTGGTAGAGCGCTCGCCTTGAGCTGAAGAGCTGAGGGACAGCGCCCAGGCCCAGAGTTCAAGCCCCAAGGCCGACAAAAAAAAAAAAAAAAAAGAAAAAAAGCACGTAAATAATAAGTGGATATACGTATATTTATATGTGTGTATCACACTATGTATAAGTATATATATATATGTGTGTGTGTGTGTGTATGTATATATATGTATAAATAAATGAACATATGTGTGCTTATACGTATATACGTATATGTATAAATAAATGAATGTGTTTATATATGTATATGCATATAAACACATATATATGTATAGATATATACATACACGCATACTCACGCACACACACGCACGCACACACACATAGATATATATAGATATATGTAGATGTATATCTATATCAATAGATAGATAGATAGATAGATAGATAGATAGATAGATAGATAGATAGATAGATAGATAGATAGATAGATAGATAGATAGATAGATATCACGTACATAGACATAAGTAGCGCTGTGGCTCAAATGGTACAGTGCTAGACTTGAGCCGAAAAAGCTGAGTGTCTGAGTGACAGTACTCAGGCCCTCACTTCAAGACCCAGGATTGCCCACCCCTCCAAAAAAATAGAAAAAAAGGAGAGAGAGAGAGAGAGAGAGAGAGAGAGAGAGAGAGATGGTGGGGGAAAAAAGAAAGAAAGGAAAGAAAAAAGGAAGGAAGGAAGGAAGAGTCAGTGACCTCTTTCTCTTACCTGTAAAGAAATGCCCCAAACATCTAGAAATTCAGGTTGGGGCAAAGATAAAACAACTAACTATCTGTGCATAACTCAGCTGCCACATTCCTCCGCCCCCCCCGCTTTAGCCTTGAAAACACCCATGAAGTCAAGGAGCTGTGTGGGTCTCTCTGTCTGTCTGACTGTGTCTGCCTTTTTTTTTTTTTTGGACTGGTTGTCTGGTTGCCTGGTTGCCTGCTTGCTTACTCCATAAATTCTTTTTTTTTTTTTTAATTTTATTTTATTTTATTTGAGAACATACTGTACAGAGGGGTTACAACTACATGGGCAGGATAATGCACACATTTCCTACCAAGCATTGCAGCCTCCTCCTTTGTTTACACTTCATCTCCCTTCCCAGCCACCCCCCTCCCCCCAACCCAATCCTTCCCCCTTCCCCCCCCCCACCGTAAAGCTCCTTTTTCACACGACATTTTGTACTTCTCATTGTTGCAACAGGTCCACCTGAATCCTTAAACGACTTGTTTGTCCCCATCTCCCCCATAAGTTATACTGACATCAAATATAGTGAAAGCGGGGGTTACACTGTGGGGGGGGGGACATACAAAGCAACAAAGAAACAATCCTATAAATGCGTTAGAAACACGTGCATGAAAAAAAAACCATTAAAATACATATTCAAGGGTTCGTTTTCCTAACATCACATTATCTGACCTTTTCCACTTGACTCATACATATACTAGATATTGCAAATAAGGGAAACCATGGGACCTATGTTTCTTTGGGCCTGGCTTACTTCACTTAATATAATTTTTTCCAAGCCTTTCCATTTCCTAACAAATGGGGAAATGTCATTCTTTCTGATTCCTCCAGAAATTCTTATTCAATGATTGAAATCAAGATCAAGAGTCCTAAGGGAAGAGTCCGTACATGGAAGGGTAAAAAGTCACTAGCCCTCACCTGTGTTTGGTGACAAGAAGAACTCCATACCAATAGTCTACCTCAATACATGAGGGCAGGGCAGGGAAGGAATAATTTATTCAGGTGATCTAGTCAGTCACACTAATGGGTCTCTAGGGCTCCCCCTCCATGTGTCCCTCTGTCTGTCTGTCTCCGCGTGTGTCCGTCTCCGTGTGTGTGTGTGTGTGTGTGTCCGTCCGTCCATCCGTCTGTTTGTTGATTCAGGGGAATCTAGTTGGACTTGTGGATCTCTCGTTCCCCCTGCAGCTCTTTCCCTGTGTGTCTTTCTGTCGGTCTCTGGGTCTCTGTCTCTGTCTGTGTGTCTGTCCCTCTTTGTCTCTGTCTCTGTCTGTCTCTCCTCTCTGTCTCTCTGTCCTCTCCCCTCCGCCCACCCCCCCCACCCCCCCCCCCCCCCGCTTGCTTTTCGTTGTGGACTCCAGGAAGAAATGTATTTCAGTCCCAGCGGGGCTCTGCTTACTCTGCTTGCCAGCCTGGAACCCACCCGCCAGCGGCAACTTCTTCCTTGGTGTCCCTGAAGGAAGGAGGGAGCAGGAACCGGTGTCTTATCTCCAATGAATCGCACACCCCACCCCGCTCGCTCGTCCGCTCGCCCGCCCGCCGGCCGGCCGTGTCAACCCACGGAGAACATGAAAGCCCACATGAGCTCGTGGACACTCGGTCTGTAAACAAGATGGATGCCGCTGCTGCCATTTAGGCCCGAGTTTTTAGGGAAGCTGCCTACCACCCAGACACATCCCCAGCCCACTTCATTGAGAATGTCTCAAGGAGGATGGCTGAAGGATGGATGGCTAATTTTACTCAATCTCTCTTTCTTCTTCTTTTGCCAGCCCCTAGACTGGCAAAACAAGTGGGGGAGGGCTGGGAAGGTGAAGAGCACAGAGAGAGAGAGAGAGAGAGAGAGAGAGAGAGAGAGAGAGAGAGAGACAGCACCCAGCCCCAGAGTTCAAGCCTCACACCCGACACACACACACACAAAAACATGAAAATAGCTGGGCGCTGGTGGCTCGCGCCTGTAATCCTAGCTGCTCCGGAAGCTGAGATCTGAGGATCTCGGTTCAAAGCCAGCCTGGGCACGAAAGACCGTGAGACTCTTATCTCCAATAAGCCACTCAGAAAACCGGAAGTGGTACTGTGGCTCAAGTAGTAGCGCCCTAGGCTTGAGCTGAAGAGTTGGGGGACAGTGTCCAGGGCCAGCCAGGGTTCAAGCCCCACGTCCCGGGAAAAACCAAACCAAAACACAAAACAAAACCAAAAAAAACCAAAAATC